>NW_026611227.1:0-65000 GCF_029633865.1 Lampris incognitus | reverse complement strand
TACCACATGCCTCCTCCTATACATGTGGAGTCACCAGCTGCTTCTTTTCACCTGACAGTGAGGAGTTTCACCAGGGGGACGTAGCGCATGGGAGGATCACGCTACCCCCCCCCCAGTTCCCCCTCCCCCCTAAACAGGAACCCCGACTGACCAGAGGAGGCGCTAGTGCAGCGACCAGGGCACATACCCACATCCAGCTTCCCACCCGCAGACACGGCCAATTGTGTCTGTAGGGACACCCGACCAAGCCGGAGGTAACATGGGGTTTCAAACCAGCAAACCCCATGTTAGTGGGCAATGGAATAGACTGCTACACTACCCTGACACCCCCACAAAACACATTTTAAATGATTCCAAGGGCAATGATGCACTACTGAGGCTTCAGCTGTTGCTATAACTTTATTTCAACCTTGTCTGAAAATGATCTCCAACTGGCTAGTGAGTTGATATGCTGTATGTCATTGACATTGACTTCTGGTTCTTACACCAGAAGGTCTCTTTTGTTATATTAGGAGGGAAAACACAACATGTTGATATTGTGATAATCTGGGATGGCTCAAAATTTTGTTTTCTTCTCTCATGGGAATGTCATTGGCTATTTACCCAAGGGAGAATCTTCTCTTTCTAATGGCCTATAGGTTAAAGGTCAGTGCTGGGAGTCAAAGCTGGCTTGCCCTCTCTAATGCCTGTGTGTTTAAACTCTGCCTTCCCGCTCCCACCCTCCACGCATTTCCTCTCTTCCCCTCTGACTCTTATTACACCACTGAGGTCAGAGAATTTCTTCTTCCTCCTTGTGATCCATGGTTGCCTCATTTTAGGTACAGTGGCAAACACACACACACACACACACACACACACACACACACACACACACACACACACACACACTGATGGGCTCAAACCATCTGTTATTTTGGTGATGCCAGATCTTCTGGGTGTGGCCCTCTCTGATAACCACCTAACCCTCTTATTCCAGATCCCCACGTCTGTTTGACTATCTCTGTCTTACTGTAACATAAGCCATAGATTCTACTAAGGATGAAGCCACAACCATTTTTTCAACAAGCTTTGGTGCCTGGTTTCACCAGAACCAGACTACACCCTCATCTGGCCTTGTGAAAATAATACCATATAAGACCAGAGCATGCTGAAATACTGTGTTTTAGTGTGTGTGTGTGTGTGTGTTTGTTTGGGTTTGTTTGTGAGGGAGACAGAAAGATAAAGAGTGGTTTGTGAAGGACTACACCCTCTATCCTCCTCCAAGTATGTATGATGTACTATACATGTTTTTTTTATGTTGGCATAGCACTCGTGTCACTGTATAGCTAGATTCACACAGGAACTTTATGCGAGAATGCAAATGTCCAAATTAAAAGGACAGGACATTAACCGGATTTTACCCTGCCAGCTCCATAGTACAAAGTCTGTGTAATGTCTGACTGAGTCCATGTGAGAATAGAGCAGGTCCTTGTCCAGAGAATTCACAGCAAGCAAGTAGGTATGTTGATGATGTTTCTATCATTCAACTGGCGTGAAACCGGAAGAAATCAAACATCCGACTGAGGGTAAAGAAGGGTCATTTACATGAAGACGCCAATGAAAATGTCCAACTGGAGAGACGATGAGATTCGTGAACTTCTGTCGGTAAGGGCCGACGCCAAAATTGTCAGACAAGATGGGCGGCACAGAGGCCCAGTGGTTAGCACTGTCACCTCACAGCAAGAAGGTCCTGGGGTCGAACCCCAGGCCATCCCAGGTCCTTTCTGTGTGGAGTTTGCATGTTCTCCCTGTGTCTGCATGGGTTTTGTTTGGGGCTCCGGTTTCCTCCTATCATCAAAAGACAAATAGACAGACAGAGTCGGGGAATGGCAAGAGACTGGGTTGTTAACGATCAAGTTACAAACCGGTGATGTGACCGCAGTGTAATCCAAACCAAGGCGCAGGTGAACAGCAAACCAAAAGCACTCAAAGGCAGTACCACCAGGTCGTTGACCACAATGACCGGAATGGAAACGACCACAAAACGTAGTGCTATTTTAGTTTCTGCGTGGCTATGTGGGGTTCAAGTCACTCGATGAACGCTTGTTCATCGAGTGTCTCCACCTCAAGAAGCCCGGAGACCCTTTCCACTTCGAGTTGCCCCGATATACCATCTACCTCAAGTGCCCCGAGACACCAGACAGCAACACTGAAGAACAGACTCAAGTCCATGAAACTGATGTTTCGATCAGTTTTAAGTACAGATAAGATTATATTGGACCTTTATTGCTCATATTTATTCATGTGGCCTACTTGCATGATACAGAGCATTAAAGAAGTAATGGATAATGGCTAACAATGCTAGCCAGCTTTGTAACTACTTTTAAACTAATGTTCTTGTTGCTGTTGTTAGTTGTGGTGTCATTCTCCACCTAAGAAGAAGAAAAGGAGGAACAGACATGCTCGGAAAGGCTATCAGCAGAGATAAGGGAGCTGTTCAGTGAGATGGACAAGGACTTCGAGACGTTCAAGCTAAAACGGCTTCGGTTGTTGGAACAACAGGATATGAGGAGTGGGTACGGAGAGAGGTGCAGGTGGAGAATGTGCAGGAGATGGCCATTCTTCAGGACATCACTTCTCTACTCCGAAAAATGGTCCAGCGGATGCCTGTCATGCAACCTCAATACCATCACTCAGCAAACACCTCCTGGAGTCAAGACCCACGCTACCCCTGTGACCAGAAGCAGGGCCCTTTTTTACTGACCTCTGAAAGACTTTGTTTTCATTTACTTTTATCTGAAAGATTTTATTTTCTCTCATCTCTCATCATCAGCCGCTTCTCCGGGGTCAGGTCGCAGTGGCACCAAGCTAAGTAGGGCATTCCAGACATCCCTCTCCCCAGCAATGCCCTCCAGCTCCTCCTGGGGGATCCCAAGGCATTCCCAGGCCAGAATGGACATGTATTCCCTCCAGCAAGTTCTGGGTCTACCCTGGGGTCTCCTCTCACTTGGTCCTCCTGGACCAGTCTGCGATGCCTGAAGTGGGCATGTGCCAGTGCCCGCCTTTGCCTGCCACCCAGCCTGCATTGTACTCTACCCCAATGCTCATCCCTGTGGGTGGTGGGTCCATGGGGTGGTGGCACCATGTTGTTTTATCAGGCTGGGCCCGATGGGCCAAGGCCCAGCCACCAGACGCTCGCTGGTGAGCTCCCAGGTCTTGTTCCAGGAAGAGGCCCCGATTTCCCTTTTCTGGGCGAAGTGCTGGTGCTCTGCTGTTGAAACTTCACTGGATTTCTTGGGAATTGCTATTAGTCTGGCCCCTCTCCTGGGACCAATTTGCCTTGGGAGGCCCTACCAGGAGCTATTGCCCCTGACATCACAGCTCCCAGGATCACCGGGACACCCAAACCCCTCCACCACGTTAAGGTGGTGATTCTCAGAGGGGATTTTTTTTCTTTCTTATTTTCTTATCTATGTTTATTTCATTTTTATATATAGACCAAAAAAAATAATGTTATTGTGACTAATCAGTAGTTGGTGTGTATAAGTCATATATGTACATGCATTGCAAAATGAGACATGTAAGCTATAGTGTTTCTCAATTGTGGCCCTGCAGACTCCCTGCCCTGCATTTTTTAGATGTTTCCATGCTCACACATGCAGGGCAGGGGTCCCAAAAACACTGATCTAGGACACAATTCAATAGAAAAGGGTCATCCATCCATCCATCCATTATCTGAACCGCTTATCCTGCTGTCAGGGTCGCCGGGATGCTGGATCCTATTTCAGCAGTCATTGGGCGGCAGGCGGGGAGACACCCTGGATAGGCTGCCAGGCCATCACAGGGCCCACACACACACACACACATACACACACCTAGGGACAATTCAGGATGGCCACTTCACCTGACCTACATGTCTTTGGACTGTGGGAGGAAACCGGAGCCCCCGGAGGAAACCCACACAGACACGGGGAGAACATGCAAACTCCACACAGAGGACGACCCGGGACGACCCACCAAGGTTGGACTACTCCGGGGCTCGAACCCAGGACCTTTTGCTGTGAGGCGACCGTGCTAACCACTGTGCCAACGTACCGCCTAGAAAAGAGTCAACAACAGCAAATAGTCTACATTGAAGGAACTTCATTTAAAAATCAGACTGAGTTTTTTTTTAAAGAATGCACATCGTTGCTTCTCATATGTGTTGTGTGCCACCTGTCTGGGGTGCATGAAAGACCTCTGTGTCAGGCTGTTGTGGGAGGTCAGTAGCAGCAGCAATGTTCCTCTCAGCCAAAACGTTCTCTCTGTTGATCTCGCAAACATTGTTAAGTATGCAGCAAGTAGCAACAATATCAGGCATTACAGAAATGTCCACATCATTGCGCTTGGCAAGGCACCTCCGATGCTCTTCAAATGTCCAAATGTGCATTTTTGACCACCATTCAAGCAGCGCTTAAACGGTAGTTGAAGGTGTTCTGTTCAGGAGTCAGACGATGGTGATGGGTGAACCCTTTCATTAGCCACTTCTTCAGAGAGTAAAATGCATCTCTGATGAGATGGATGGGTAGCTCCACACTGTCTACAGTCATGGATTTTGCTGTCTCCCACACACACCGATGAAGAATCCGACTCCACGTTCAACCTTCTGGAAAACTCTCTGAGTAATTTTACTCCTGCCATTGGCTCTTTTATCTCCACAGTTACTCAATAAACACAAAATAAACTCACAAAATGTCAAGAAAGAAAATATTCTTACACCTGCTTTCCTTATTAAACAGAAAAATACAACCACACACCTTCTGAAATCAAGTTTCCCTCTTTCCCCGCACTAAGACGAGCTTAAATGCTTTCACTCATCGTAAAACAGACCATTCAAGCTTGACAAAAACGAAGTAAAATTGACCAAAACAGTCTTGGTTAGTCTTTCTACTGCTTCAACAATCTATCAAATCTATCAAATCTATCAATCTTCAACAATCTTGAACATCTATTACAGTTTTGTTGGACTAAACCCTTAATTCGCCGGGTTAGATCTGAAAATATTCTGGCTCTGCAGGCCGTTTTTCTCCACTGTTTCTCTCTGCCGTTGCTGGCCTCGCTCTCTACTCTGAGCTACACTGAGGGTGGCCAGCCCCTCTCAGGGGCAAATTAATTAATAATTATAATTGATTCATAATGAACAATTAATTCAATTTCTAATTTAATAATTAATATAATGCAAATAATTAATCAAAGAGAGGTCAAGTTAAATCAAGAGGGATCTAACCACACTTAAAGTCCAGCTGGCATTTCGAGAGTATCAGATTTCCATATCCTGATCTATTTCTGAGTGAAACAGCATACACAGGTGGGACATAACATTGGGAGGATTTTGGCTTTAACATTGAAAAGTGGGCGTGTTGCTGGCTAGCTAACTAATGAATCCTTGCTCTTAGTTGAAGATTGATTGATGGGTGGAAGTCATGATATTATTGGTGGAAATTGATTGGGTCAAGCATATGTAAGCATATGTTATATTTTGTTTCACTGGAGGAAAATATGAATGGATTTTGATACAAAAATCCAAAGTAATGGATTTTTATTTTTTATTTTTTTGGGCATATATTGTTATATCGGGCACAATATGGCCAGGGAAGTGATATAAAAGGGTTAAAAAGGCTTTTTTCATTTCATCTCGACTTTGAACTTGCATGAAACTAAGAGCACAAGATTTTGGTGTTTTAATAAAGATTATTTATTACCATTAAATATTTATTTATTGTTATTCAATTCACTATTTATGACTTTTGATTGCTCTGTTTGGAACCTGGGTTACATTGGAGTGGTTTGGGTGCTTTACGGAAAGAGGAAACAAGCAAGTAGGAACAGTCAACATTCTGTGCAAGAAACAGTGGCTGCATCTAAAGAGAGAAAAGGAAAATTAAATAGTTGAGGAAGTCTTGTTTCACACTCCAGGATGATAGGTATTGTCTAATACATGTCAAAAACAAAGAGAAATCCTTGCTGGGTAATATAATTGGCAATTACTACCTATCTTACATTTTCAGCATCATTTTGAATCAAGAACAGATTTTTTTTTCAATGCAGTCACAGAAGGCACTGTCGTGTGTACATCTGCAATATCCTAATCTGTTTGGATAACTGAATAATCTGTTTCGATAATTATTCATTGCTATTTGTGAGCAGTCATTATCAAAACTTATCCTTTTGTAAATTACCTTGTTTAACAAAGGAGGAGTCGCCTGGTCGACTAGAGCCTGCTTTAAGCATAAATAAACCCTAAATAATTTTCTTTCACTTGAAGGCATGTCCACACCTTCTACCTGATGAAACCTTTCAATATAGAACATTATTTCAACATCAAACAAGTTAAATTTACAAAAGTGATTTAAATTAAAAAAAACATAGCTAATGACTTTTATATGTTTCATCCCTGCTAAGCTGCCAACCCTGTCATGATGATTGGTTTGGTTGTAAAGCAGATTTCTTGGTTGCTTTGACATCTGACATCAACAGGCAGAAACTCAAAAGACATTACAAACTGTCAGAGTCAGAAGTGCATCTTCAGGCCCCCAGTTTTAGAAGCACAAAACCTTTTCCTGCCTCACTCGCCACTCCACAAAGTGCCTTTTTTTTAAAGTATGCACTGAGCGGTCGGGGAGCACACAGACCTCCAAGTGTGTGCTAAGATACTGTAGCGAATTCGGGGGACAACGCAACCACAGGAACTGCCGCGGCCGGGAAGCGAACCCGTAACGCCCGCACCGCAGGAGACATCGCTAACCGTCCGCTACATTGGTGTCAGAAGTGGGATGGAGCGACCGTAAGGCCATCGGAGGCGTATGCGCTCTGAGGCGTGAAAGAGCTGATATGCTTAAGCGCGGGGACGCGCTTCCCGAAAGAGGGGGGTAGTGTAACGTGCATGGATAAGTAGACACGCTGGCCGCTGGCTGGCGGAGCTGACCCTTTAGTCGAGCGGTTAGCGATGTCTCCTGCGATACGGGTTCGCTTCCCGGCCGCGGCAGATCCTGTAGTTGCGTTGTCCCCCGAATTCGCTACAATGCATATGAAGCCAGCTGACCGTTTCTTTTCACCTTTACAGTAAACATCAACAACATCAACAATCAAATGCCTCCCCCCCCCATTGCAATTGGTGATGGGGGCCATTAGATTGTTCATGTTTACCATAAACCAACACATACTGATCAGTACTTAAGGTTTGACACTTATCATCCACTGGAGCACAAACTAGGAGTCATCAGGACGCTGTACCACCGAGCTGACAACATTCCCACCGACACAGCAGCCGGGGAAGGGGAGAAATCCCACATTAAACAGGCCCTGGTTAAGTGTGATTATCCTAACTGGGCGTTTGTCAAAGCCATGAAGATGCCCAAACAGTGAACCAGCCAATCGAAGAAAGGAGGACAACAGCTGCCTAAGCATAAACCAGTGGTGATTCCTTATGTGGCAGGAGTGTTGGAAAAGTTGAGAAGCATATTTTCCAAACACAGTGTCTCAGTTGCTTTCAAACCCCAAAACATGCTGTGCCAGAAATTGGTCCACCCCAATAATCGGGTCCCCAGGCAAAAACAGAGCAATAGTGTACGCTGTTATGTGCCGGGAGGCAAGAGGATTGCCATGACTTATACTTTGGGGAAACTAAACAGGCACTGATCAAGAGGATGGCACAACACAGAAGAGCTAATACGTCAGGCAAGGACTCCACAGTCTACACCCATCTACAGGCCAGTGGCCACTCTTTCAGTGATGAGGAGGTGTACATCCTTGATAGGGAGGAACACTGGTTTGAATGGGGAGTCAAAGATGCCATCTATGTGGAGAGGGAATGACCATCCCTCAACCAGGGGGGCTGAGAGTACATCTGTCGCCATCTTACAATGCTGTGATTGCAAACATTCCCAAATCCTCTGTGAATAGTACACATGGCCAATGAATCTCGGGTCAATGGTCACGGCAATTTGCATATGAAACTGATCGTTGGTTTCGGTCGTAATGCCACTGTATTGTTTATAAAGGTGGGGATACCTGCAGTCAGTTGAGACTGAAGAGGGCACTTAGATGAGTGATGAAACGTTTCTGTCAATAAACGTTGTGTCCAGATGAACTGACTCAACTTTCTTTGAGCAGACAGGAGGATTTGAAGAGGACAGTGTCCAGGCAGGAGGACGTCGTAGCAAAGAGGTGAGTTGCAAAGGAGACTGCACTTAAATATGTATGCTATCATATCAGATATTTAGGCAAATGGTATTTGCAGAAACTGATGGGATGCATACCCTACTGTTCTTAGCTAATATGCTAGGACTTTAAATAAAGTGTTGGCTACTGTGTTGGCTAAGTGTTGGCTGTTGCGTCGCCTCACGTCACCTGCATTTGGGCCAACAAGTAGAACTTGAACACACCGTAAAGACTAACGCCAACGGCCAACTAACATGTACGTTGTACGTTCTGCGCTTGCGTGAGAGAAAATAACTCTCCACACCAGCAGGTGGCGGTAGTCTGTATTCGTCATTCAAAATTTGAAACCAGAAGACCCAGGACTGCGGCTATACAAACAAACAAATAAATAAATAAATAAATAAACAAACAAATAAATAGATAAATAATTGTTATTTTGGTAAACAGAACGAACAAATGATATTTACCGTGCGCTAGCGAACAATAACACAAACAATATGAACAGTTTCTAAAGAGCTCAGTGGCCAAAAAGAAAATCTTACCTGATATAACAAGACTACTGTAGTGAATTCAGGGGGCAGCCCGAGAACGGCCATAGCCGGGACGCGAACCCGTAACCCCTGCACCGAAAGTGACAACGTTCACCAGTCGACTAAAGAGTCCGACCCATTAGTCAAGGACCAACGTGTCTACTTATCCATGAACGTTACACTATTTTCGATCTCACGCCAGAGTTCTGTTTTCACCACTCGGTTGGCATAACATTTTTTCTGTAATGTCGTACAGAGCTGGCCTCTCCTAAATCATGCTGATCAGTTGGTCTTCAGTTTCTTCGCCAATTCAACACGCTGAGTCGGCCGAAAAGCTGCCGACAGGGGTCCGACTAGTGCCAACGGTGCGGCACACACCACAAAAACTAGGGCCACGCCACAGACGCTCACCGACGGCCCGGCCCGGCGGCCGACCATTAGCCTGGTGTGTCACGGCCTTACGCGCTAAAGAAAGCTCTGGTACACCACTGTGTGGGTCTGCGTTTGAGCGGAAATGATGGTCTACTGTTGTTGTTGTTGTTTGTGTGTGTGTGTTGTTGTTGTTGTGTGTGTGTGTGCGGGGGGGGGGTCTGAGTTGTTGGCAGTTTTGCTCTAGAATACTTTGTTGGTGACTCCTGTCTACAAAAGCGGTTGTGTGGTATGTGCTGATGTAATGGATTTATCGTCATCTACAGGCTGCAGACAAACAAGCAAGATACTTTAAGGATTGTAAGACTTCAGTTCACTGAAGCACACGCCTGCACCTTAACCCCCCGCCCCCCCCCCACCCACCGCGATTGTAATTATAATTCACACTCTGATCAGAGACAGTCCATTCCCAACAGACCACTGCTCCTGTCTTGATTGTGCTAGTAGCACAGCCCCCCCCCTAATATCCTACTTCTGAGCATTTTTCAAAGATGAGAAAGGGAAAGACCACACCGATACTATGGTTGATTTTAATCTTTGAGCTAGGCCACCATTAAGCGACTGGAATAAACAGTTTATAACAAGGCTACTAATCTACCACAGATTGACGTCAGCTGCAGGGTTCCCAGCATTGCGGTGTGGTTAGACTGACATATACACGTCGCAGACACACACACACACACACACACACACACACACACACACACACACACACACACACACACACACACACACACACACACACACACACACAGAGAGAGAAATACAAACTCTCTCTCTTCGGACACACACACACACACACACACACACACACACACACACACACACACACACACACACACACACACACACACACACACAACCCACACATACTCACACATACACACACACATAAACATGCATACAGAACCCACACACCCACACACATAAACAGACACACTCACACGCACAGAGGCACACACACCCACCCACACACACATGGACGTAGAAGTGTGTCGGTGTTAGTTTATGTGTGACTTTGTGTGTCTGGCTGGCAGGGGAAAGCTCTGTGGAAAGGTCTTGAGGGGTGAGTTTTTTTTCCAGCCAGACCCAGGGGCAGCCAATGTCCTAAATACATCCACTCTTCGCTGCATGTTGACTCATTGCGCTCTATTTTCATGAAACTGGATGCACACAGGCATGCCCAATATATTTTTGGCAATTTGATGATCAGAGACACAAGAGCGGCCCTGGCGCAGTTGATAAAGAGGCTGGATTAGGATAAATACATCTTAAACAGGTGGAGTTTGAGCGGGCTTTGACTTGGCCTATCAAACCAACTCCTCTCATATTCTCTAAATGCTGTGTGGTGCAAGCTTATTGTCACTTTCATGGTGGGTGAAGAGGGAAGTCCGTTGGAAGGGCTATGCATTCCTCCTTGGTTAACTTGGATGTATCAAATCTGGCGACAGCAAATACTTTTCCTCCATCGCCATATTCTTCTCATCATGTACTACTGATTTTATCCTCCAGTTTTATTACCCATTCCTATAGATTGTAACAAAATGTTATATATACATAATTTGAAACAGCACATAAGAAGATTGTTATGCAACAGCCCGGCTAACATAACTTGCAAACTCACTTCTGTTTTCTAACATCATGCACAAGCCTACAGAGATTGACAATGGACACAATAGTTTACTCTATAGCACCTGAAACTGGAGTATATACAGTATGTACATCCTGATACCTGATCTCAGTCCAAAAAAAAAAAATCCTGCATCCGGGTAGAGTAGCAGTCTATTCCGTTGCCTACCAACACAGGGATCGCCGGTTCGAGTCCCCGTGTTACCCCTTGCTTGGTCGGGCGTCCCTACGGACACAGTTGGCTGTGTCTGTGGCTGGGAAGCAGGATGTGGGTATGCGTCCTGGTCGCTGTACTAGCGCCTCCTCTGGTCGTGCGGGGCGACTGTTCAGGGGGAGGGGGGACTGATGGTGATAGCATGATCCTCCCACGTGCCACATCTCCCTGGACAAACTCCTCACTGTCAGGTGAAAAGAAGCGGCGGGCGACTCTACATGTATCGGAGGAGGCATGTGGTAGTGTGTAGCTCTTCCCGGATCGGCAGAGGGGGTGGAGCAGCGACAGGGACAGCTCGGAAAAGTGGTCATTGGCTGGATACAATTGGGGAGAAAAAAAGGGGGGGGGGATTCAAAAAAAGAAAAGAAGAAAAGAAAAGGCTATCCTTGGAGCACATCCTGGGCTGCTGTCCAAAGGCCTTGGGAGAGGGGCAGTATCGTTGGCGCCATGACCAAGTTCTCTGGGCAGTAGCAGGCACCATCTGGACTGGGATCAGCTACAGCAAGCAGCAACACATTTGTACGAGCAGGGGAGAAGCCCCAGCCCCAGCCAAAGGACCAGAGTGGGTTGCTTGCAACAGCTGTGGACTGGCAGTTCCTGGTTGACCGAGGGAGACAGCTGAGGTTCCATGACACCATCACAGCTACCACACTCAGGCCGGACATGGTCCTGATGTCCATGGCAACCAAGTAAGTGGTTTTGCTAGAGCTAACTGTCCCTTGGAAAGACCAGATGGAGGAGGCACGAGAATGTAAGAGAGCCAGGTATGCAGATCTAGTAGCTGAGTGTCGGAGAAACAGGTGGAAGGCCCACTGTGAGCCAGTTGAAGTGGGCTTCAGGGGCTTTGCAGGCCAGTCCTGGGATTCTTGGGGATATGTGGGCTGAAAAGGCTCCCCATTGGCTCTGGGTGAAGAGGGGTGATGTGTGGCATAATGCACTACCTGGACACAAGATGGGGCTTGATCACCCCCGGCTGGGTTGCTAGGGTGAGGGTGTCTGATGTTAAGACTTGAAACACCTGATGACCCCGGGGTTCATTACTAATGATGTGTCCAGGTTGCAGCACATGGTGTATTAGATAACATCAACATTTCTAGACGATATATTTTAAGATGTTGCTATAGCCTATAAAGAAAATACAGTTGTATGAGTAGGGATACAGTAGTGCATCGAAGCCATTTCCATTGTTACCACAAATAGCGTGCCTGGCATTTACTCGCAGAGTGCTTGTTTGCCTATCTATTCACACGAGGAGCACATTGATACCCTGCGGATCCAAGCGGGTACGCAGGCAGAGTGTTGCTTTCCATCTGAAAAGACCATTATTCCACCCAGCTCCCACGCCATATTGGCTCGAATGCATATGCAACCTGGCAGAATGAAGAATTCTGACAGCACAGAAATGATTCAGTACTGGTGTCCATTTCAGCGGCAGTTTATGAAAATGGACCTTTTTGTCCTTCGCTGCAACCCTGTAAAACTCATTTTTACATCCAGGAGCAATACAACAGTGGCCCCCCTTTTGTCCTCTTCTGTCCTGTGGCTTCTCAGTCTCCAGCTTTCTCTATCTTTTACCGTTGTGTCTGTTGAGCTCAGCCAAGCCAACCAACCCCGTGACGTCACAAGTACTGCAAGATGGTGGGATGGTGAGATGTAACTGGGCTTCTTCTTTTTTTGTATGTTGACATTTGTCATGTCTGTTATATAATTGCTGATTAGAGTGGAAATACATTTAGTAAATCATGTTAACTTGATTGACTGCTTCATTTCCACTTTAAGTATCTAATGCATATGAATGGATTAAAATCAACGTAGCCTATATCAGTGGCATGGCTGATGCTAACGGCGAATTAGCTGTTTTTAAAAAAATCCTTTATTTGAAACCAGTGTTGACAAAATAGAGATCAATCTTCTGCCGCCCGTCTGATTGGAACTAATTGTACTTGTTACATTCAAGTTACATACAAGTTTGAGGAAGGGGGTTACTGATGCTGAACACCCTTTAACCTTTTAGTCATGCAATTAGGATATAAGCTTTGTTTTCATATAAACATGGTTTAATGGATGTTACTAGAAACTTCATGAATGGTGGAAAAATCATTTTGTATTTAGTCTATGTCATTAGAGATATACTAGATAGATTCATAGATTTGTGGGCTGAAAGAAAGCCAAAAGGTAAAACTTTAAAGTGTGCCCTGTCAGGCAGCCAGAATAACAATATCCACTTGTATCCACAGCTGCTTGGTAAACAACGGAAGAGGGCGCTGTCTGTTACCAGATTCAACCCTTAAAATTAGAAAAAAACAAAACAAAACAAAAAAACAAAAACAAAACAATCCAGTTGCGGTAAGATACACTCAACAGTTTAATTTAACAACTTAATTTAACAATTTTATAGCACTGCTCGAAGAAAAAAAATGGCATCACAACTGCCCAATCTACTACTACTACTACTTTCGGCTGCTCCCGTTAGGGGTCGCCACAGCAGATCTTCCGTTTCCATCTCTTCCTGTCCTCTGCGTCTTCCTCTGTCTCACCAACCACCTGCATGTCTTCCCTCACCACATCCATAAACCTCCTCTTTGGCCTTCCTCTTTTCCTCTCCCCTGGCAGCTCCATATTCAGCATCCTTCTCCCAATATACCCAGCATCTCTCCTCCACACATGTCCAAACCATCTCCATCTTGCCTCTCTTGCTTTGTCTCCAAACCGTCCAACTTGAGCGGTCCCTCTAATATAATCATTCCTAATCCTGTCCTTCTTCGTCACTCCCAATTAAAATCTTAGCATCTTCAACTCTGCCACCTCCAGCTCCGCCTCCTGTCTTTTCGTCAGTGTCACTGTCTCCAAACCATATAAAATAGCTGGTCTCACAGTCATCTTGTAAACCTTCCCTTTAACTCTTGCTGGTACCCTTCTGTCGCAAATCACTCCTGACACACTTCTCCACCCACTCCACCCTGCCTGCACTCTCTTCTTCACCTCTCTACTGCACTCCCCGTTACTTTGGACAGTTGACCCCAAGTATTTAAACTCAAATGCCTTCGTCACCTCCACTCCTTGCATCCTGACCATTCCACTGTCCTCCCTCTCATTCACGCATAGGTATTCCGTCTTGCTCCTACTGACTTTCATTCCTCTTCTCTCCAGTGCATACCTCCACCTCTCCAGGCTCTCCTCAACCTGCACCCTACTCTCGCTACAGATCACAATGTCATCTGCGAACATCATTGTCCATGGAGACTCCTCACCACTCCTCACCTCACCACTGTCACACTTCCCTCATACATATCCTGCACCACTCCTACATACTACACCTCCTCTCTCTCCTCTCTACAAAGACACAATATAACTCCTTCTGGCCTTCTCTATACTTCTCAAGCAACATCCTCAAAGCAAACATCGCATCTGTAGTGCTCTTTCATGGCATGAAGCCATACTGCTGCTCGCTAATCATCACCTCTCCTCTTAACCTAGCTTCTATTACTCTTTCCCATATCTTCATGATGTGGCTGATCAACTTTATACCTCTGTAGTTGCTACAGTTCTGCACATCGCCCTTTTTCTTGAAAATGAAGCTGCCCAATAATATTTTTTTTAAAAGTAACAAAGTAAATAAACAATAAGATAATATTGAGTCCAATAGCTGTTACAAAATGGAAAAAATAAAAATAACAGAACTAACCGAAAACAAAGTACACTGAAAGAGTAGCTAATGTGTGATCTTGCTTAATTCCTTTGGAGGATTTATTTTTGTGTGACTTTTATTAGATGTGCTGGAAGTAGTTTGGTTGACACTGACGGTGCTGACATTAGAGGTGGCGGTTGGTCTGCTGTCAGCTACCAATTTATAGAGGGTCCACACTGCAGCTATTTTAGCCCCCTGTTGTTGACTCTTTGAAAACACGTACTTCACTGCTGCAAGTTGCTGATGATGCCAGTTTGTGACATCCAGATAGAAAATAATGGGGCATTCACAACACTTATATCACAGCTAACATGGAGAAAGGGGTTAGAATAAAAAAAAATTGTTTACACTTAATATTGTTGAGTCTGATCAGTTAGAATAAGCCTTGATTGGCTCCAACGCCGCACCAAATCGGGACGTCCTTAGTATTAACTCAGTGGAAGCGTCAGCGGTCTCTAGAGGGACCCTGACACTTTCAGCTGGTCACTGAGAACACCCCTCCCCAAACTTCAAGTCATATCAGTTTGATTTGTATAGCCCAATATCACAAATCTGCCTCAGTGGGCTGTACAGCAACACAACTTCCTGTTCTTAGACCCACGCACTGGATAAGGAACAACTCCCTAAAAAACAAACAAACAAATAGACAAATAAATAAATAAAAAGGAGGGAAAAATAGGAAGAAACCTCAGGGAGAGCAACAGAGGAGGGATCTCTCTCCCAAGATGGACAACGTGCAATGGGTGTTCTGTGTACAGAATAAAACACAATTTACAGAATACAGCATTGAAAGAGGATAACATAATTATAATGGAATTATTAATTGATATGAATAATATAATGAGGGGGACACCAAACAGTGTCCAGACGCCACCAGAACAACCCAGGACCTGAGCCACGCGATGACACTATGAGAGTCTGACTTCAAATTCAGATGTCAGGCTTTATATACCAGGTGTAAATGGGGCAAACATGGGCCTATAGTTTAATGGGAGAGATGGATACAGCTTACGTTTTTTAAATTAATGCTGGTGATGAGTTTGCTTAGGAAGGGATGAAAACAGAAATGAGGAAACTGATGTTCAACCATTAGTTTTCTTTTTCTTTTTCTTTTTCTTTTGATCCCCCCCCCCCCACTTTCTCTCCAATTGTATCCGGCCAATTACCCTCCTCCGATACATGTGGAGTCACCAGCCGCTTCTTTTCACCTGACAGTGAGGAGTTTCACCAGGGGGACGTTGCACATGGGAGGATCACGCTATTCCCCCCAGTTCCCCTGGCTTCCCCCGAACAGGCGCCCCGACCGACCGACCAGAGGAGGCGCTAGTGCAGCGACTAGGACACATACCCATATCCGGCTTCCCATCCGCAGACACGGACAATTGTGTCTGTAGGAACGACCAACCAAGCCGGAGGTAACACGGGGATTCGAACCGGCGATCCCCGTGTTGGTGGGCAACGGAATGGACCACTGTGCTACCTGGACATCCTTCATCGATTAGTTTTTGCCAATGGCCCCCGTCACCTTTTTGAGAAGTTAAAGGGGTAAATGTGTAGAGGCCTTGAAGGGCATGCTATTTATGCCTTTGAGCCGTGATTTATTTACGCATCAAGCCCCACCGATCCAATGCTGCATGTTTGGCGCAAATAGCACCGGGGAAAAAGAAAAAAAAACAAACCCAGAGGGAAAAACTATTTTTTTAAAAAAGTTGAGAAAGCTCATTTAGTGGACATTCCTCCAACGTCTGAGGTTTTCTATCTTGTACCATCCCGCAGGAAGTAACACAAATGACAGAAAAACAACGATACAAACAAACCAGCACAAAATAAAACGGGCTTTAGTTAGCTAGGTCCGCAGACCTTTATTTAATAAATGACAGCGTTAGTGATCCATTTTAAGGGAGGGCAAGAGTTACATTATTTAAAACAGTGGTCATTTCATTTCAGAATTAAACTCCATCTTTTGCTCTGTGCTGAGCTGACAACTGCAAAGAACAATCGGTGCCATGTAGTAAAGATGCCATTACCTGACATTTATATCAACTAATTGCCATAAGGAGCACTGAAAGCACTGTTTTAAGATTGTTAACAAATAATATTGATAGGCAGGAATGATAATGGCATCACGCCCCGTCTGGCTAGTTAAGTTATCTTTAGTTTCTCCCAGTGCTCTTTGTCTTGTACTTCCTGTTTTGTTTTGATACTCACCTCTTGTCTCGTTTCAGGTCCTTTACTTCCTGCCCTCACGTGTCTCCCTCCTGTGTGATTACCTGCCCTGCCCTAATGTGTTGCACCTATGTCTAATGGTCTCGCCTCCTCCAGACTATATAGTCTTAGTGTCCCCTTCCTTCTGTGCCAGCTCGTCTTGTTCCTTGTGACAGCGTTCCAGCATTGTTCCCCTTGTGTGAGTTTCTTGAGCCCTATAGTTTCCTGACCTGTTTTGGCCCTTTTTGACCTCGCCTTTCGCCTGCCGATTTGCACACTGTCTGTTGCCTTGCTATCTGATCACCTGTGTACCGACCTCATTTTTATTAAAAGGACTGATTTCTGTGAACTGGGACCGAGTCTGCGTTTTGAGTCCAAGCCTGTGGTTCAGTGCTGACAAGACTATCCATAAAACGCTATCTCCACATCCAGCCCTCCAAATGACTAATACACCTCAGCTGATGTGTACATGTAAGTGTATGCAGTAAAAACCCAGCGGATCAACGTTTAGGTGGGTGTGTGAGTCTCTGATAAGAAGGTTAAAAGATCCCTTGTATGGCTGGCGAGATGCAGGGACCATAAATCAAACGAGCTCCGCCAGGAGGAACCACAATGTTGTGTTGCACGTGTGTGCGCGTGTTTGTGAGACATATCTCTCTCTCTACCCCCCCCCCCCCCCCCAGTTTTTCAAAATTATTTCAAACTTGGGAGAATGCATTTCTATTTGGGGACATGGGGATGTGCTGTGCACCGTAGAGAACCAAGTGCTTCTTCTTAATTTCTGAAAAAACAGGGAAGGTCTGGATCTTTTTGTTCTTACTGTGCATGGCGATTGTTGTGTTTTTCCCCCCACTATGTACTATATGAGTGTTTGTGTTAATATTGTTGTCTTGATGTGAATGAAAAATTGGACCATGAAAGGCTTGGTTAAAGGTCAAGGTCTCTCTCTCTCTCGCTCCCCCCCCCCTTACATCCACTAGCTTTATTTCAGTCGAAACAGTAAATTATTGTGACAGTATTATAAACTTATACCGATACAGTCTTTCCGATAGGTCACGGTCAAGTTAGGTTTTACACATGCAGTCCATCACATAGCTGACAACAACACTCCACGCTATGATGCTATTTCCCATACTATGTGTGGTTTATTGTATAACCACAAGATAAACCACATAAAATATATGAACCTCCAGCTAAATATCGCTCAACACCCCCCTCCCCCCAAAAAAATAAGGCAATAACATAACAAAATTGCTGGCCGGGTCCATTTTAGTTGCTTTCCTACCCCTTTATGCTAATTCAAAGATTCACTGCATATCTGATCCCCATTGCTAAGCTAGTTTAATACCATGACTTATTGTTCAGTGTGTGTATATATGAACTGTTGTGAATTTCTCATTTGAATAGCCTTTAATTACAGCTTCAGACTCTCATCCTCTTAAACTGTCATTCGCTCAATGGACGTTTCAGCATCCAGTCTGAACATCATCGTTGCAGCTGATGCTTATGCAGAACCAGTACATTTAAGGATTGTAAATGCTTAATGGACTGCATTTACATAGTGCTTCGCTAGTCTGCTGACCAGGGCCGAGTGATATGGACAAACTCAAATATCACAATATTTTTTGACCGAATACCTCAATATCAGCATTTTGGCGATATTGTGGAGAGGACTATTGGTGCTCTCGCAACATATTTACACAAGGCATTTTTATAAACACTCATTAGTAATGTGGATATGATGTAGAAACAAGTAGAGGCAAATAATAATGTCAGAGTATTGCATCTCTTTACTGTAATGCAGCCTTTAAAATCAGATATCCAGAATCCCAGATGATATCTAGGCTCATATCATGATATCGATATAATATCAATATATTGCCCAGCCCTGCTACTGACCACTCAAAGCGCTGTGCAGTGTACGCCTCACATTCACCCATTCACACACACACACACACATTCATACACTCATGGTGGAGGCTGCCATGCAAGGTGCCAACCTGCTCACCAGGGGCAGTTAGGGGTTTAGTGTCTTGCTCAAGGACACTTCAATGTGCTTTGCCGAGGAGCCGGGGATCGAACCAGCAACCTTCCAATTACTAGATGACCCACTCTACCTCCTCGGCCATGCCGCCCCTGAACGTTGCTTGGCATCCTCCTCATCACATCCATCTATCCATTGTCCAAACCACTTATCCTACCCAGGGTTGTGGAGATGCTGGAGCCTATCCCAGCAGTCACTGGGCAGCAGGCAGGGAGACACCCTGGATAGGCCACCAGACCATCACAGGGCCCACACATTCACACCTAGGGACAATTAGTGTGGCTGATTCACCTGACCTACATGTCTTTGGACTGTGGGAGGAAACCGGAGCACCTGGAGGAAACCCACGCAGACACGGGGAGAACATGCAAACTCCACACAGAGGACGACCCAGGACGACCCCCAAGCTTGGACTACCCCAGCAGGGCTCGCAACCGCGCTAATCACTGCACCACCGTGCCGCATATAGTCAGATAATTGAAACAGTATTCACTGACCCACCTAGGCCAACCCAAAGCTACGTGGCAGGTGGTGCTACCTCGATGCTGTTTGGCATCCTCTTCACAGCATTCTTCATATATCTTATAAATCCATATAAATGTTGTACTCGTCTCTCTCTCCCATGTGTGAATGATGTTTTTCTGGTCTCTTCCCCCATGTAGTATGTGAATGGAGTGATGTGAGTCTCCCATGTGTTCACATTGTAGTCTGTCCTCCTGTCAGGTCTACATGATGATGCTGGTCGCGTGGCTCAGGTCCTGGACTGTTCTGGTGGCATCTGGACACTGCTTGGAATCCTCCCCATCATGTTCTTCATATATTATGTTATATGTCTGTGAATGTTCTCATTCATCCAGGTCATCCGATATGAGGGTATAAGGACAGGATGCTGTACTAAATTAAATCAAGTTTCCTTTATTATTTCCCTTGGGTAAATTCAGTTGCTGCAAATCAACCCACCCTAGCAGTGATGTGTGTAGCTAGGGGCAGTGGGCTGCCGCCTTGACGCTGCGCCCGGGGACCAACTCCAGGTCTTTTCCCATTGCCTCGGTCAGGGACACAGACAGGAAGGAGTATTAACCCTACCATGCATGTTTCTTTTGATGGTGGGGGAAACCGGAGCACCCGGAGAAAACCCACCGCAGACACGGGGAGAACATGCAAACCCCACACAGAGGACGACCCGGGATGACCCCTCCCCCCAATGTTGGATAACCCCGGGGTTCGAACCCAGAGCCTTCTTGCTGTGAGGCGACAGCGCTAACCATTGTGCCACAGTGCCGCAATTGCTATAAAGCCCACTGAGGCACATGTATAATTTGTGATATTGGGCTGTACAAATAAAACTGACTTGACTTGACAGGCAATATCACAGGGTTTTGTTAACGTCCACATCTACATCAGCCCTAATGACTCATGCGTTGTCCCACAGCCCCTTCACACACTGATCCCCTGCAACGACCACAAAGCTTAAAACAGAAACCAGCCCCAAACTGTCTTGGAACAGATAGTGACATGTTTGTGGTTAACAAAGCATGGCACATGACAGGAAGGTTAAATCAGTGGTACTGGATGGCTATTGTGGGCCGGGCTACCCTTTTAAACTGCTGTTTATTTATTTATTTTGATGGATTTGAGGCGTGCCCATAGTGGATGTTTACTAGTTTAGGCTGTTTTTCTTTGCAACTATAAAGGTGCTGGTAGAAAAAAACAAAATATTTTACAGCTCCTGTTGTTATGCACCTCTTCTAAATCTAACTTTATTCCAGCAACTACACTGATAAGGTGTCAGTTAAGATCATGACGATGTGATTTGATAAAATGGTGTTGTAGCGAATTCGGGGGACAACGCAACCATAGGAACTGCCGCGTCCGGGAAGCGAACCCGTATAGCCCGCACCGCAGGAGACATCGCTAACCGCTAGACTAAAGGGTCAGACCCGCCGGTCATCGGCCAGCGTGTCTAATTATCCATGCACGTTACAGTATTCAGGGGTGGATTTCCCAATACCAATATGAGATCGATGAGATCCTTCACAACATCCATCCATCCATTATCCAGCCCTCTTATCCTGCTCTCAGGGTCGCGGGGATGTTGGAGCCTATCCTAGCAGTCACGGGGCGATAGGCGGGGAGACACCGTGGACAGGCCGCCAGACCATCACAGGGCTCACACACACACACACACACACACACACACACACACACACACACACACACACACACACACACACACACACACACACACACACACACACACACACACACACACACAGTTTTTAAATTACCATTTCATATAGTGAAGGAAAAAGTTATCTCAGAAAAGTTTTGACAGACTGCCATCTTGTGGCCACTGTATGTTACTGCAAAACGAGGTTAGACCACGTAAAAATGTCCGCCTTTACACGTCCACATCGTACCGTTTCACCAATGTAGCATTCCGTTGACGATACTTTGCACGGCTTACTCACTGTTGTGAGTTCACAGCACTGCCACAGCAATTTCATTTTACTCATTTTCCTGACTGAAAGTTACAGCTCACATCTTAATCCTTGTTGTGTGTTGCATATTGCATTGTATTGCTGTATATTTCACTATTTGTAAAGCCCTTCGGGACTACCGTGTGATTTTGGGCTATACAAACAAACTTGACTTGGCTTGGCTTGAATTCAAAATCTATTTGGATACGCATAGTTGATATTAAAAGATGAGACTGGTAAAAACTTTTAACAGCCAAGTGTTATTTCATCCTGGCACATATCTACATGTTAGTTGATCGTCCAGTTTGCCGGTGAGAAACTTATACGACCAAAATCGTGACAATAGTAAGGTGCTTTTATTTCCACTGTTCTAATTCGTAAGTATGAACTGCTTCAAGATTGAAGGTCATGCCTCTTTATGAATACAGGGCAACAAAGACCGTTTTATATGGTCTCATTATTCCTTTTATCACAGTCTTTTGAATATAAAAATATGGCTCAATTGCATATTGCTCATAATGATAGTTAAGTTACTGTAATTCAGCACCAGAGGGCACTCTTCACTATAGGAAAACAAAAAAAGGGACACTGTCTCCATCTAGTGTCTATTTCTTCAAATTACAAGTTCATTGTCGCAACCTACACCTTATTTCTGGCCGTCATTTAGACTTCTGCAAACAAAACCTTCACTGATCGCGTCAGCGTTGAGAAACGCACCACTTTACTGCATCTTCCTGCTGGGTTGCGTCACGGTGTAATGGAGCAACCGTATCAAGACCTCACAAACCATGATATATCTACTTTTAGAGAACAGGAAGCTCACAGCGCAGTCTATTATAAAATAGTCACAAACCATGCCTTCTGTCAAATTAGAGTACATTTATTTTGTACCCCCGCAAATGTTTTTCTTGCACCATACATATCCGTTTCCGGAAGTACATAGTTGTAGCTAATAAGATGACACTGTCAGGCTACAGGATGTCCTGCTTTCATGGTCTGTGGGTATAAAGGGGACATGTTTTTCCAACTCAGACTGGATTTTTCTCCAATTCAACATATTCTGAATGAACATTAAATAAATGATAGTATGTGTGACTGTACTTCCCATTTTCAAAATAGAGATATATGATGGTTTTTGAATGATTGGACTGTGTCGAAGCCCAGCGTTTAGTAAAGTGGTAAAATACGCAATACTACATCGATCAAGTAAAGTTTTTGGGTGTAAAATTCAAAATATCGACTGACAGCATTTTAATGAGGTCTTGGTAACCCTAACCCTAACCCTAACCCTAACCGATGCAGCCTTCCAGATCATGTGTTACTAAAAACATTAAGCCTCCATGAAAAGGTACAAATGCAGCAAAATTGCGAGTCTTATTCAGATTGTAGTTGCATGTATCCCCCGCCAGTTTCTGACGGTGTCAACAAAGTTAACCAACGCAATATCAGCAGGGGTATTTGTCTATAAAAATGTTGGTGAGAAATTGACACTCCCGGAAGTGATAGACACTGTAGGTGTAAGTGGCATATTATATATTGTGACTTTAGCAGCAGAGAAGGGTGGACATGATCGAAATCATTAAAATATGGTACTTTCTCGTATTCGCAAAACAGTAGTGACAGGGACAAAGCCAACAAAACATGTCTCACAACACGTCATGTGAGACTAATCCGTCACCAAGAATAGTTAATCACACAGACTGTTAAAATGTTACTGCCTCTTAAATTTTATATATATATATAGAGAGAGAGAGAGAGAGAGAGAGAGAGAGAGAGAGAGAGAGAGAGAGAGAGAGAGAGAGAGAGAGAGAGAGAGAGAGAGAGAGAGAGAGAGAGAGAGAGAGAGAGAGAGAGAGAGAGAGAGTGTGTGTGTGTGGCGCAGTGGCACAGCAAGAAGGTCGTAGGTTCGAGTCCCGGGTCGTCCTCTGTGTGGAGTTTGCATGTTCTTCCCATGTTCTTCCCGTGTCTGCGTGGGTTTCCTCCCAAAGTCATGTACATCAAGTGAATCGGCCATGTTAAATTGTCCGCGTGTGTGTGGGCCCTGTGGCGGCCTGTCCAGGGTGTCTCCCCGCCTGCCGCCCAATGACTGCTGGGATAGGCTCCCGCGATCCAGAGGGCAGGATAAGCGGTGCAGATAATGGATGGATGGATGGATATGAGCACAAACAAGGAGCAAAATAATCCAGTGATTCAAGTATTGCTATATGCAATCATCAGCTGTCAAGTAAATTTTATTTGTATAGTCCAGTATCACAAATTACAAATTTGCCTCAGTGGGCTTTACAGGAACACAACATCCTGTTCTTAGACTGACAGCTGATGTTTGCATATAGCACGAAACAGTACTGTGTAATTGTACTGTACATTAACAGTACCGTATTGCTTGATTAAAAAAAATCCATCCATTATCTTAACCGCTTATCCTGCTCTCAGGGTCGCGGGGATGCTGGAGCCTATTCCAGCAGTAAACAAATATTGAATCACCGAATTATATATTCATATACATATATCGTTTTTTTCTCGAAACCATCAAGGGTGTTGTAAGTGGAATACACACACACACACACACACACACACACACACACACATACACACACACACACGTGTGTGTGTGTATGTATGTATGTATATGTATGTATGTATGTATGTGTATATGTGTATATATGTGTCTATATAACATTAACATTTTTGTTTTTTTTCTACTTCAAACTGGCTACGACATATTAAGCTGCAAGCAATTTCAATATTATTTTCTTTATTATTCTACAGACTCATTACGCTGAACTAACGTGTGTGTGTGTGTGTGTGTGCGCGCGCGCGCGCCCTCATAAACCCATTACATCAAACCGAATAGCCACACACAGAAACCTGATTGGCACAGCACGCTCGCAGTTATCCAATCAGAGAGCCGCTTTGGCTCCACCCGCCACATCACTGGAATGGCGGAACACGTACCAGGAATTCCGCTTGCAAATCGACACGCATATTGTTGATGGACCAACATCACTCATGTCCATCCTGTGGCAATGCAGATCTGTTGGCAGGCAAGGCGAGGGGACCTCAAAAGTCAACTAACCAGCTGTTGGCATTGGCAACCTGGTGTCACATCAACAGAAACACAGTTTGTACTACCGGCTTCCACTGCGGTCTGACGCCTCACCGGAGGATAAACCGTAAACTGTCTTTGAGATTTCCTTGATGCTCCGGGTTGGGTCGCTGCCTGGCGCGGCGTTAACACCTCGTCGGGATTAACTAGCGTAATTTGTTCTCGCTAAAGTGCTGCAGGCGGGGTAAAGACAATGGAGTTGTTGGAGGTCCTGCATTTCGATCAGCTGTCCCATGGACTTGCACAACTGTCGATGTTTCCCTACTTTGACATGGCGCATTACACCGTGTCCGTCATGGCTTTGAGAGAGCAGCCAGGTGAGTTGATGAGCCGGTCTCAAAGTTCACTTTGACAGACTGCAGCGCTGTATTGGGGCTACTCGTGTTTACATTTTCTGACGTATTTCCTAAATTGAAAAACTTATATCCCCCCCCCCGCTGCAGCGCTAAACTCATTTCCCCCCTCTTTTCTTCTCTTCTACTGTACTCTATTCTATCCATATATCCTCTCCTGAATTAAGAAAATCTTCCATTCATCGTACAGTGAATTAATGTCATTGTGCATATATATGGTCTGCCATTTATTTGTGAACCAGCCTGGCAAGTCCCCCTTTGATTTTTATTTGCTGAATCTATAATTATTCCATAAAGGCCACTGTCAAATTATTACGAATGCTGCCATCGTGCGAGTCACAGCGACCAGAATGAAAAGTATAGTGCACCTTAAGTAGAATGGATTATTGACAGAGTGAAGTCAGTGTGTAAGAAAACTTAAGTTAGCAATTGTTTTTCTGCTGTTGCTTTACTAACAGCATATTCATTCCAGATGACAAATGGATATGTCGTAATTAAGAGAACTATCCGAAAACAATGTCAGGTAGAAAGTTCCCGCTTGTGCTATCTGCCGCAGCAGGCCTTCTGTATAGAGAGCAAAGTTGGGTGTTGCCGAGCCAAATGTGTTATGTCACTCGAGATAGCGGCTGAAGGGACGCGGAACTTTACTGCACAGAGTTGACCTTACACGCGCGCGCGCGCGCACACGCACACACGCACACACACAGCGCGTCCATTGTAGTCCTGCTGTTGTAACTTAGCAGTCTATTTTAAAACGTGCCTTGCCAGGCATCCGCGCTCCCATGGCCTTTTAACCCACTATCCTCTGCTCCCATCTATCTGCTGCAGAGACAGAGAGAGAGAGAGAGAGAGAGAGAGAGAGAGAGAGAGAGAGAGAGAGAGAGAGAGAGAGAGAGAGAGAGAGTTGGGATAAGTGGAACTATGGACACCTTAAATACCATGGGTCAGCAAGCAGAAGACAAATCCTCATATCACCTGTTTGTGTGTGTGCGTGCGTGTGTGTGTGTGTGTGTGTTTTCTTGGTTTTTTGTGTTCCAGGAGGACTTAACAGTAGTCCTGAATGGGCTATTCATGAGATGAATGAGACATTGTATGGGCTGTATCTTGGTCTTCAAGACCAAAGGTGATCGTGTGTAGGTCTACATACGTAGTGTAGGATCTTGTGTGCTAGTCTTTACACATTTTCAGGCTACATGGTTTCCTAGTATGGGCTGTGTTTGGCGGTATGGGCTTTATTTGGGCAATTTGAGGTTTCACCATCATACATGTGAAACGCCAACGAGAATTACATACGTGAGACGTGATAAAGCATCTTAATGTTGTAAACGTGTAACCATACTGATGAGTTACAGCCGACTCAGGAGTGCGAGCTCCGCGTCTTTCCCCCAGAAAGGAAAGGAATTTGAGAGGCACTTCTCTCCCCCTCTCTTTCTCTTTCCTTTCCTCTTGTTATCTTGTCCTCCATCTCGCCATCCGTTCTGGCAGTGCAGTCTGTCTTTGAACAATCCCAGATCTGCCCAAGACGTCCACAAAATGCTCCGCAGCTGTACATTTTCAATGGGAGGTGTATCTGTGTAAAACCAGCCGAACAATCCTTATAATGTCTCCATTTAGAAGACTTGCCCCCTGCTCAATATTGTGTTGTATATGAGAAACTTAAACGTTGGTTCTAGCGTAGGGGATGCTTTTGATGGTCTCGCTTAAATCTGACTCCAGTGTTTATGAAGAGACGGCTGACCGACTCTTTGCCGCCATTAAAAGTTTATTACGCTGTCACCATGATTTACGCTGGTGTTATTTTTAAGCATATTAGGAGCTGGTACCACGCGTGGATTTTATAGAAAACGAGACAGCAGGGCGCCTGGGTAGCGCAGCGGTCTATTCCGTTGCCTACCAACAAGGGGATCAGCGGTTCGAATCCCCCGTGTTACCTCCGGCCTGGTCGGTAAGTGTCTTGGTTTGCTGCACTAGTGCCTCTTCTGGTCGGTCAGGGTGCCTGTATGGGGGGAGGGGTAACTGCTACATCGTGCTACATCCCCCTGGTGAAACTCCTGACTGTCAGGTGAAAAGAAGTGGCCGGTGACTCCACATATATCGGAGGGGGCATGTGGTAGTCTGCAGCCCTCCCTGGATCGGCAGAGGGGGTGGGAGAAAGGGGAGAAATTGGGAGAAAAAGGGACAAAACATAAAAAAAGAAAAAGAAAACAAGACCGCAGGAACATGGGAAGTGTTATAGTAGTTAACATGTTAATAGATGAACTTCATCCCAAGCCACAGATAAAAAGAGCCTTGCTATACCCTCCATATGCAGTCTTCTTGGTAGAGACCTTGCAGATAGAAAGAAAAAAAGACACGTGAGAAGTGGGGAGAACGAGTTAATGATGAGAAGAAACTGTTGGAGGCGAGTTTCACAGTGAATAAAATGGTACAGGGCAGAAAGAAAGTAGAGGACGCTTAGAGGGAAGCGAGACTGAGCGTGCACAATAGGGACACAGAGAAACTGAAGAGGGGAAAATGGATTAAAGAGCATAAAGCTGATGAAAATAAGGCTGGAAAGGAAAGACGACTGAAGAGAGAGGGAGGTTCAAGTGAGGGGAGTGAAGTGATATTTAGAGGTTTGGTTACTGGTGGTGGTGTGTGTATATATAATAGATGTTTTTTTCTGTTTGAGCAGACTCAAATTGATGTTTTCAACCGGGCCTATTTGCAAGTGTTAGTGGTGCAGCAGCCACTGAAAGGGACACACGGGACGGATCTTAAATGCAATGTTTTAGCTTTTCTGAAGCAAAATATGTGACTAGTAAATTTCAGCAGGGGTTCTTGAGTAGTAGTGATTGAAACAAAATTAAGATTTATGCTAAGCAGCTCCCCAGATTTCTGAATTAAAAAAATGCTTGCTGAGTTTCAAAGAAGGTTGAGTCAGTTCATCTGGATACAACATTAAACGTTGTATCCAGATGAACTGACTCAACCTTCTTTGATGATCTTTCCTGGATTATTATTATTATTTTTAACCCCCTGCAACCCAGTGAGACTAGGCTCATACTTGCAGCCATCAACGTAAAATGCAGCAATAGCAGCAAACTGATATTTACAGAGGGTTTTCGGAAACGTGCTCGTTCACCATTCAACTTTCCACTCTGATTTGTGTGTCTTACTTGCTTCGATTTGTTGTTATTCACATTGCTGAATTATAGAGGTCACGATTCAAGTCGACTTACACATAACACCCTCGATTGTGTAAAGATACCCGAGCCTCTCAGTTCGCTTTAATTTTGCAAGCATTAAGCAAGAATTTGGCAATGTATTTCGTGTCACGATACAAGTCTCACAATTATAATAATATATATCAACACAGATACAGGAAAAAAAAGGTTTTAATAAATTGCAGTGTTTTCCTGTATCTGTGTTGATATTCCGCTCCTCATTAGTTGAGGACTTATAACAACACCATTGACGGTTTCGTAAAAAAAACGCTATATATATATATACACACACACACACACACACACACACACAGACATATATATATATATATATATATATATATATATATATATATATATATATACACACACACACACACATATATGATGCTACAAAAACTGTGATATTAAGCAATATTTTGTCGACATCTTAGAAAAATGTCATGAAGAAAACTCCTCAATATGCATAAAATGAGAGTAATTAGAGCCATAGCTGGCGAGGCCAGCTGCTGCTGTGGTTTTTTGCAGACCTTTTACAATTCTGCACTTGTCACCTTATGGTCACACATGTAAACAACACAATGAAATGGTGCCGCTGCCACGTCTCTGTGTGTAAACTTAAAGAGTCAGTGCAGTGTGTGGTGTTTTTTTTTTTTTTTGATTTTTCACCCTTTTTCTTCCCAGTTGTACCCATCCAATTACCCCACTCTTCCAAGCTGTCCCGGTCACTGCTGCAACTCCTCTGCCAATCCGGGTAGGGCTGCAGACTACCACATGCCTCCTCTGATACATGTGGAATCGCCAGCCGCTTCTTTTCACCTGACAGGCTGGAGTTTCGCCAGGGGGACGTAGCGCATGTTAGGATCATGCTATTACCCCAAGTTCCCCCTCCCCCTCGAACAGGCGCCCCAACTGACCAGAGGAAGTGCTAGTGCAGCGACCAGGACACGTACCCACATCCGGCTTCTAATCAAATGTATTGATATTTTCTCACGCCCCTGTGAGGTCGCATCACATTTAATGACCCTTGAGCTCATTCACAATAATCCAAAAGGCAAAACTGGACCTAAAACCAAATAAGTACTTTGAGATGCTTAAAAGTAATGGCCCTGAAGGCAACGCTTTTTCCACAAGAGTAGAAGGCTTTGGATTGTGTCGGTTACAATGACCGTAAAAAAATAGTATGAAACTGCTTTACACCGTTGATGCTCTGCACACATCATATGACTTCAGCCTGTTCCTTCCTGTTTACACAGATTGTGAGCTGAAGTGTGTGTGAGACTCGGTGAGTGATGAGGCGGAGGGAGAGAAACAGATGGACAGAAAGATAAAGAGACAAAGAGAGACGGAAGGAAGGGGGGATGGAGAGAGAGAGGAATGAATAGCACAAATGGGGTCAGAGTACGTGAAGTCGGTGCTCCAGTGCCATTTCTCTCTGTCACTATTTTCCTAACATTTGACTTGTAAATGTGTCTCCTTCAAATGTAAATGTTGGAGGCTTCAGGATCTTGATCTGGCAAAGGTGTGTCTGTAGCCCGATACTCCCCATGTTTTCCTGGTGTTGGCGCTATTTCAATTTAAACTGAAAACATGGCACAACTTAACGTTGCTCAGACTTTGACACTGGACTTTACTTCTCCTTAGTAGAGTTCGTGACAGATAATAACTTGAAGATGATATAATATTAATGCTGGCAAATATCACCTGGCTGGCATTTAAGGCAAGTTAAAACAAATGATAATAATTACATGTACGCCTAAATGTTTCAGCTGTGGCACTAATCCATTAAACCTGCTGGTTTGGAAAATAATCTGGTTCTGCCTTGATAAATAAATCAGGCCCAAATGAACTAGGTAAACATTTTCAGTGGAAAGTTTGGTCAAACTAAAACGGTCCTTATCCCACTAATATTTTGTCAATTTTAGTGTAGCGAGCACATGCCTCGCCATATTTAAACAGCACTCCAGGCCTTCTCAAGAGGCCTCTTTGTGTAGAGACCTCTCTCAGTGAATAGGGTGTGATGCTGACCACAGCTCTGAAGTGCCTTAGCTTGATCTGGAAATAAAGGTGATGACCATGCAAGTCTCTATTTACTTTAAATGATAAGGCCATTTACTTGAGCACTGATTCTTCATATTAACATGTACAGTCTAATACCAAAAAATAAAAAAAAGACTATAGGGTGTCCAGGTAGTGTAGCGCAGTGTTTCTCAACCGGGGGTCCGCGGACCCCTAGTGGTCCGTGGTGTAATTGCAAGGGGTCCGTGAAAATAAAATATCTTTAAAAAAAAGATCCTATGGCATTTATAGAAATAGGATTATTTTACTCAAATGTGACTGAGACCTTTATCTACCTAAACTATAAAGGATAACAGGACTTTTTTCTCTAATTACATCTGTTTCACAAGTGTAATTTATTGTATTTTAATAAGAGATCTCGCTCCTGTTTGCATTGTTAAAAGTTACTGCATAAAAATTCTGTTGTTACATATATCTGAAAGTTACTGAATACATATTCTGTTTTGTTACATATATCTGAAAGTTACTGCATAAGAATTCTGTTTTGTTAACTATATCTAAGTTACAACTGAAAGCTCTTATTTTTGCCCCAAAGAGTGAATAAATGCTATAATGCAATTTAAAATGCAGTTTCTACTGTTTCTACAAATTGCAACCCCCCCCTCCCCCAAGATCAGGTGGAGGGGTCCTCAGGGTAGATCAAAAATACGCAGGGGGTCCAGCACCCCAAAAAGGTTGAGAACCACTGGTGTAGCGGTCTAGTCCATTGTCTACCAACATGGTGATCGCCGATTCAAATCCCCGTGTTACCTCCGGCTTGGTTGGGCATCCCTATGGACACAATTGGCCATGTCTGCAGGTGGGAAGCCGGATGTGGGTATGTGTCCTGGTTGCTGCACTAGCGCCTCCTCTGGTCGGTCAGGGCGCCTGTAAAGGAGGAATAGCATGATCCTCCCACGCACTATGTCCCCCTGATGAAACTCCTCACTGTCAGGTGAAAAAAAGCAGCTGGCGACTGCACATGTATCGGAGGAGGCCTGTGGTAGTCTGCAGCCCTCCCTGGATCAGCAGAGGGAGTGGAGCAGTGACCGGGATGGCTCAGAAGAGTGGGGTAATTGGCCAAATTTAATTAGGGAGAAAAAGGGGAAAAATGACTATAGTAGTTAGGCTGTTGTTTCAGTTTAAATGTAGGGAGTGTATCCATCCTCTCTTTTCTGGCCCAGTGTGTGTATTTTGGTTCGAGCTTTGCATTCATCTTCATAAAAATTATTTTTATTTTTTTTGTGTTGCTCGGCAAATGTACCCTGCTGTTGCTGTTGCTGTCAAAGTCTCCTCGTGGCAATGACTTGCTGTTTAGCCACATAAGATCCATTGCATCAGACTTTAAACACTGCTAAACATGGCTAAACAAAACCTTTCTATTTTCACATTCAGGCAAATCTTTAATAAGAAGTGGCACAGGTAACCACTCAGTTTGAGCCTCCACCTACTCACATTCTGATAAAGTATAAACCGCTTGTATATGAAGAGGACAGTGATGGTGGTGTGAGTTAGGCTGAAGGGGGCAGTGATATAGAACATTCTTGTCCCAGCTTCTCACTAGTCTGCCCAGAGAGTTTGTTTGATAAACGCCAGTGTGTTACTTTTCCACTCTCCTCATATTTGATTGGTCTAACATGCTGGAGCCCACAGACACCACCTATATATCATATGGGTCTTGCTGTATTCAGTGCCCCTATAGTTTGTAGGCTAATCACATGAGGTTGATGTTGATGAGTGTTTTCCTCCTGGATTTTAGAAAAAGCACTGATTTTCTCCTTCAAAGCTGCAGTGTGATGCATTTTTGTTGACTTTATCCTAAAGGCAATCACTTCTAACATCCAAGGCCCACCAACATGTTTATGATTAAAATATAGAACAAACAAGGTTTAATACGCCTTTAACTGAAACCAAACTTCATTCTAAGGTTTCATGAATAGTGGTACTTGTGCATCACTTGAAATGACAAGAAGTACCCCCCTGGTAATTATAGAAGAACTGAGTTTCTGACCCCGTGAGTTAGGCTCCAGGCTCCAAGGATGGCATTGCTGGTTTTTTCATCTGTCTGTTTGGTCATGTGGAGTGTGAGGAGCTGTACCACCTATAGTAACTGCTACTAGCGAGCCTCAGCCTCAGCCTCAGCCTCAGCCTCAGCCTCAGCCTCAGCCTCAGCCTTAGCCTTAGCCTTAGCCTTACCAGGGCTTCGCACTATCTCATGTGGACTTTCCGTAAATCAGAACTGTGCCTTTTCTATACAACCAGAAAATACTAAAAAGTGGAACTCGTGAAAAGTGTGAAACTGTATTGTGGTAGGCAATCCTTGCATTAAAAAAAAAAAAAATGCATGTCTGCAAATCTCTTACTTACAGCAGTAAGGCAATGGATATTAAACACGTTGTGGTTCATAGTTGGTCTCTCACTGTGACAGAAGGTGTTGAAAAACAATTCTCCCATCATCTATTTTTACACTTCACATTTGTTTTCATATTCACTGATATTATATTTTACATTGTATTTGGGTATATTTGGATTATATGCTTAATGCCAGTGTCACAGTAGGTGTTAGAGCTGTGCTTGACAAAAAATGGCAATTTATTCATATTGGAACCTCATGTGTGTCGGCAACATTGAATGTGCTTTTTAAATGTCAGTAGCCTACTTTACATAAATAGCAAAATAACTGTCTACCAAGTGGGCTACGATTTGATAATATTTTAGTAAAAGGGTGATATTTGCTTTTCGTTTGCATTAATTCTGCAGAATGAAAGCCGATTCCTTATTTTGATACTGTCACAATGGCATTTGATTTGGGTGGTAATTGGAATTATCTATCAACGATTTTAAATGTCTTAACTGAATTTTGGTTAATCCAACCCCTGCATGGTAATATATATATATATATATATATATATTTTCCTACAGAGAAGCCTATTGTTAAGCGCTAGGGCAATGCTAATGGAGTGAGGAGAAGGCATCTGTATATGGGAGGAATTCTGTGTCACAATTGACAAAAATGTGTTGCAAAATAAATAGAAATAGAGGTGGAAAAGATAAATACTGCAATTCACAAATCTGTATTAAGATTATTAAATGCGAATAATCAGAAACATGAATATATGCGCTCCTTGTGTTGTGTAAAACATTGTGTAAATGACTGTAGCATTATTTATATGTGATTTATATATTTTCTTATTTTTTAGCACTAACATATTTGTGGCACTTAAACAGGCATTTAAAAAGTTGAGTCTGTAGGGGCGTCAGGGTAGCATAGCAGTGTGTTCCATTGCCTACCAATATGAGGATCACCGGTTTGAAGCCCTGTGTTACCTCCAGCTTGTTTGGGCGTCCCTACAGACACAATTGGCCGTGTCTGTGGGTGGGAAGCCGGATGTAGATGTGTGTCCAGGTTGCTGCACTAGCACCTCCTCTGGTCGGTCAGGACGCCTGTTCGCGGGGGGGGGGGGGGTTGGAGGGAATAGCGTGATCTTCCCACGTGCTACGTCCCCTGGCGAAACTCCTCACTGTCAGGTGAAAAGAAGTGGCTGGCGACTCCACATGTATCAGAGGAAGCATGTGGTAGTCTGCAGCCCTCCCCGGATCGGCAGAGGGGGTGGAGCAGCGACTGGGACGGCTCGGAAAAGTAGGGTAATTGGACGGGTACAATTGGGGAGGAAAAAGGGGGAAGAAACCCCCCCCCCAAAAAAAAGTTGAGTCTGCATTTATGAATGGACTGCCATTTGTGAAAATTTGTGAAAATGGGATTTGTGAATTTGTGTGCTTCTTTTGTTGCACGTATTGCGGCTTGGGTTAGTGTTTGAGTAGCTGTATGGAGCGGATCATGTAGTGGATCCTGTGGCAGAGGGTATTTAGGAACATATGGCCATAGCAAGGAGAGAGAGAGTGGGAGGGGCATAACGGCATAGCAACAAAAATTAGCAAATCAAGTCTATTTTCATTTGCCGATTTAAGATGGATGAACACAGTACTTTTATCTAGATAGAAGAATGATGAGAAGGGCCAGTTTTCTGTACTTTCTCAGCTATTGATTTGACTATTTAACTATGACACTGTAGAATTCATAACTGAACATTGCTTTACTTAAGAACTTAACAAGGATTATGTTCTAAACAAATGGCCACTGCTTTTGTTGTCTAACTAAAGAAGAAAAATGGAGGTTGACACTGGTGACAAATCACGTAGGCTAGATCTATGAGATCTATCCACCTGGTCTGCCCATCTTTCTTTAGCGTTCTGTAATCTGGTCTGTAATCTGATTAGATCGCTGGTGTGGCCCTGCATAGCCTCAGTGACATTAGTGTGACTTATCTTTGGGTTGTCCATGTGGCCTGTGGGAATAGTAGAGCTGAACATTATCATTTCAGCATCGACATCACAGTATGAATGTGCAGTAGTCACACTGAAGAGGAGCAATGTATGGGGCAAATTTGAGACCCAGTCATGTTGCACTAAAACCTCAGTACTACTTGATCGAAACTATATTAATATAATATTGTTCAGTCTTGCACAGGCGTTAATGTACGTTTTTTTACAATAAGATTACCTTTTCACCTAAAATTTTTGCAGGCTCTCTCCATTAGGTTGTTTGCAAAATTTTGAGATGTGATTAAGGTTGCCAGTGTTGCCAATGTTGGAATTCCTACTGGTCGCTGATGGTGGTCACCAGAGACACAGTTTTAGGGGTCCAAGCACCAAGGGTGCAAAGACTTTAATTATTGTTGTTGTTATTATTAATTATTAGTCTTTTTCATTATCAGTCATTGATGCAGCATAGTATTGGCGCTCATGATAACTACTGTGTGCTACAGTTTAAAATAATGTTAAGGTGGCGTCTGGGTGGCGTGGCAGCAAGGCATGCATGTTAGGGTTAATACTCCCGTCTGTGCCTCTGACCAAGGCATGGCGAGACGAACTGGAGTTGCTCCCCGGGTGCTGCACGGTGGCTGCCCACTGCTCCTAGCTCAGGGGTGGGCAATCTTATCCAGAAAGGGCCAGTGTGGGTGAAGGTTTGTTGTTCCAACCAAGCAGTTACACACCTGTGTCTCCTAATCAAGTTCCTCAGCAAAGACGCTACTGGTTGATTAGTGGGATCAGGTGTGTTACAGTTTGGTTGGAACAAAAACCTTCACCCACACTGGCCTTTCTGAATAAGATTGCCCACCCCTAGGGTGGGTTAAATGCAGAGAAAGAATTACCCCACGGGGATTGATAGAAGGATTAAAAAAAAGTTACTCCACTACTATTTCTACATTTTTGCCTGCCCCCCCTTAATTGCTGCAAACAAAACAAAAACAACCCTAGTGCCTCAGTTAGACTGCATATGGTTTCCCATAATCTACATGATTTTTCAGTTGCACTGGCCACGTAGTTTAACGATGGTTACCACTGCCTATGGTAAGTAAGATGGTTGTTCCTGTAAGTTGGGCCAGGAAGTAGCTCAGTAATGCGATCGACCGTTGTTGATAAAATTGGACGTTTTGAATAGCAAATTTTAACTTTATTTGCTTACACTTCCAAATACTTGGTTTAGAAAATTGGGTTGAATCAGACTTGTTGAAACATAGACAGTTGTACAGGTAGTCCCCGGGTTACGACGAGTTCTGTTTTGAATAACATAATATAATGCATATAAATATGTCTGTTCACAAGTCGAATTTGTATGTAAGTTGGAACAGTTACGTACAGTTCACATCTAGCGTCAATTAGTCAAATGTTTGCCTTAGTATATAGTATATATTTTTACCTAAAACATCCATCCATTATCCAAATCGCTTATCCTGCTCTCAGGGTCATGGGGATGCTGGAGCCTATCCCAGCAGTCATTGGAGAGACACCCTGGACAGGCCGCCAGTCCATCACAGGGCCAACACACACACATACATTCACACCTAGGGACAATTTAGTATGGCCGATTCACCTGACCTACAAGTCTTTGGACTGTGGGAGGAAACCAGAGCATCCGGAGGAAACCTACGTAGACACAGAGACCATGCAAACTCCACACAGAGGACGACCCGGGACGACCCCCAAGGTTTGACAACCCCGGGGCTCGAACCCAGGACCTTCTTGCTGTGAGGCGACCACGTAAACCACTGTGCCACCGTGCCGTCCATATTTTACCTAAAACATCATAATGCAGTAATAATAATAAATCTAAGTACAGTACAGTATTTATAATTGAGAGAGAGAATGTGTGTATGGTATAAAAAAAAACATTTAAGAAACATTTCTTTCATTTCAAACTCCCCACCTGCCACTGTTTTGGAGCGGGTCACGACCGGTGAAGGCCGGCCATGTGACGCCAGAAACGAGTGCTCACTCGGGGCTCGTCTCCCCTCCTCACTGGGTAAGTGAAAAAATGATAAGGGCGTTTCGCCTCTATGAACGCTTTATTATTTCCACTTTCATTTCAATCATGAGTGTTTTCCTTTTATTTGATGCATCATCATCACATGCATCAGATTTACGCTTTGAAGCCATTATTACGAGGGTAAACACAAACACACAAAAAAGTGAAACACAACACACACAACGTTTACACGACCCAACTTAAAATGGCGGCGATGGCGTCGGGCCGACGAACCGCCTAAAATGCGCAGCCCCCCCCCCTTTTTTTTTTCTCCCCAATTGTATCTGGCCAATTACCCTACTCTTCCAACCTGTCCACCCCCTCTGCCAGTTCGGGGAGGGCTGCAGTCTACCACTTGCCTCCTCCGATACATGTGGAGTCAGCACCCGCTTATTTTCACCTGACAGTGAGGAGTTTCGCCAGGGGGACATAGCGTGTGGTTGGCTCACGCTATTCCCCCCCAGTTCCCCCTCCCCCCCGAACAGGCACCCCGACCGACCAGAGGAGACGCTAGTGCAGCGAATAGGACACATAACCACATCCGGCTTCCCACCCACAGACACGGCCAGTTGTGTCTGTAGGGACGCCCGGCCAAGCCGGAGGTAACACGGGGATTCGAACCGGAGATCCCTGTGTTTGCAGGCATCAGAATAGACCGCTACGCTACCCAGATGTCCTGTAACTCGAGAGATAAGATAACATACTTCACTAAGTTCAGTTCATAAGTACGGGAGTTTGTAAACTGAGCGTTGGTAACCTGGGGACTAGCTGTATCCCATGGCCCCCTAAGATCACATTGCAGCTGTGTTCAGGGACGGGCCTGTTTCTGAAGTCTACACACTGACACCAGCTATACGTATAATAGCAAAAACTACACAAACAAGATCTGGGTTGTAAGAAAATAGATTAAAAAATTGGAATCACCCTTTAAGTTATCTGTTTTGTCATACCCAATTCTTGTTTAATTACAGCTTTAAGTGTAAAGCAATATTTCAAACTAGAGGACAGTGCTATGAAGCCACCTGTAATCTCCTGCGTTTTCTGGACGCCACCGTTCTTTCACCCATTCACAAACAAGCCCATCTTTTCATGACAGGGTAGGCAAAGTTCACTAACAACTATTGTGTTGATCATGGACTAGCCTGGGTTGATGGTTTAACATTAACTGACTGCTGTTGGTGTCATGTTGAGTCAATCAGGGCATCGATCAACTGCCTTATTTCCTCCTCTCACATCACTAATCAATGTGAGTGATACATTCTTTCCAAATGGAAAGGCTGAAGTTAAAAGCTGCATATAACTGGAAAAACTGTATAACTCCTGTTTTTCTTTGATATCACAATATTGCAAAAAACAAAAAAAAAACAAAAGAAAAATCCTAAGTCTATAATCCTGTACTTTTGCCCAACAGCCTGACTAAATCTAAAATTCAGGTTACTGGAAAAGCCTTCTTTTCTTGACCTCTCTGTGGAATTTCATGTTTGATCTTTATACACTATCAGAGATAGTGAGAAACGTTACTCGGACGGGGAAACGCCCATACGGACAAAGTCCACAGTAAAGAGAGAGAGAGAGCGAGAGAGAGAGAGAGAGAGAGAGAGAGAGAGAGAGAGAGAGAGAGAGAGAGAGAGAGAGAGAGAGAGAGAGAGAGAGAGAGAGAGAGAGAGAGAGAGAGAGAGAGAGAGAGAAATGTTTACCTATCATTAATCAAAACACACATTAACTACAGGGGCTGAAAAAAAGGGGAGGATCTGCTGAAACCGGGACATATTTGTGTATTTCACAGATTTCTCAGGACATCAGTACACTTAGCTTGACATTGGGACCATCTCAGTCAAACTTGGATGTCTAGTCGCCTCATTGCACACTCACACACACACACACACACACACACACACACACACACACACACACACACACACACACACACACACACACACACACACACACACACACAGAGGGATAGCTGGGTTTTGCACAACGGCAAGGTTTATAAACAGTGATGCAGACATACAACATGTCAAACACAAAGAACATTGCCCAAAAGTCATTATATAACGTGTTGAGTGAGCTCAGTCAGTATACGTCATTCGCTTCCATTGTATTGATAACTCTGGCATTTACAGCAGCATGTCCGTTCCATTTTTCAAAATGCTCAGCTTGGCATCTCCATTCGTTGTACTTGTCACAAACACAGTCCGCTGCAGTGAACTGACGCGAACTACACTACGTATCATGGTTTCTTAATTTGTGCTCGGCTCTCCTATTTGCTGCTTGCAGCTTTATTTGAAGTTTTGAATCTACATCAATGAATGACAAATCAGGTGTGGATTTGCTCACATTTGTTCACACATTTTGAGTCAAATTTAGCAATGAGCTCAAGTCCTTCAATCCAGAAATGCAAGTCTACCATAGTTGTCTGTAAGCCATGATGGATACATGTTAGTCATGTTCTCTGCATTTACTTATTGTTTGTATGCATTGGTTTCATTTTAAACAAATATAATTCATAGAGGGTGGCACGGTGGTGCAATGGTTAGCACGATCGCCTCACAGCAAGAAGGTCCTGGATTCCAGCCTCAGGGTAGTCCAACCTTGGGGTTCATCCCAGGTCGTTCTCTCTGTGGAGTTTGCATGTTTTCCCTGTGTCTGCGTGGGTTTCCTCCAGGGGCTCCAGTTTCCTGCCACAGTCCAAAGACATGTAGGTCAGGCGAATCGGCCATACTAAATTGTCTCTAGGTGTGAATATGTGTGTGTGTGTGTGTGTGTGTGTGGGCCCTGTGTGTGTGTTGGACTGGCGGCCTGTCCAGGGTGTCTCCCCACCTGCCACCCAATGACTGCTGGGATAGGCTCCAGCATCCCGCAACCCCAATTGGGATAAGTGGCTTGGATAATGGATGGCTGGTTGGATAGTTCTATAGAATAACAACTTCATCGCCCCATAGAGCAGTAGTTTCCCGCTCTAGAGTGATTAGTGTCTGTACTGACAAAACCTCCTGTCCTCTTTTGCAGGAGCTCTCGAGGTGTCCCGAAGAAGCCCCTTTGCCTGCTGGTTCAGCTCCATGCTCTTCTGTTTTGGAGGAGCTGTGCTTTCTGGGCTAATGATGGCTGAGCCACCTGTTGCACCATTGTCCAATGGCACCAATGTTCTCTTGGCTTCTCTTATCTGGTTAGTACTGCAGCAAAGAGGGGAGAAAAAAAAGAGGAACGTAATGGCATTAGTGACGACGCTTTGCTGTCAGCAATTTTGATGAACAATGATGCACAAATATATCAGATTTAACACCACTATCCAACAAAGCAGAAATACGATGAGTATAACTTGCACATTGGTTCTGTTGTCCAATAAAAGAAACAGATTATTTTGCCTTGCAATCTGCCATGGGTGATTGAAATTTAAATAATGTAAGTCCAAAAAACAAACTACTTAACAGCGCTGGGTTTTCACTCCTCTCAAGTAAAACACTTTGGTTCCCTCTACTGGTAACAAGTCTGATGACATTTTTTTCTTACTAAAATACACAGTACCCTCTACTGGTAAAATTAGGTCTTTGAAAAAAACTCTCCTTGGTTAAATGACCTGTGAGCTTTTGATAGTCTTTGGCTCTGTGTGTATGATGAACAAGCATTCGTTAAACGTGAACTCAAATTGTCTGTTTTTTGTGGATGTGAGTGTCAGTGTTTGCATGTGTGTTTATGTTCCTCCTCAGGTACCTCATTTTCTACTGTCCCCAGGACTTGGTGTATTGCTGTACAGCTCTGCTGCCTCTCAGACTGATGCTGTCAGGGATGAAAGAGGTGACGAGGACCTGGAAGGTGCTTGGAGGGGTCACTCAGGCCCATGCCAAATACAAGGACAGCTTGTTGGTCATGATTGCCATCGGATGGGCCAAAGGTTAGTGATTGTGTGTGTGTGTGTGTGTGTGTGTGTGTGTGTGTGTGTGTGTGTGTGTGTGTGTGTGTGTGTGTGTGTGTGTGTGTGTGTGTGTGTCAGTGTGTACTTGCAGCCTGTGTGTCCTTCACTTCCTTTTGTGGCTGTTATTATGGATAATGGACATTTGAAATTCTCAGGCAGGTAGCTTCTAGATTGAGCAGGGGAATTACTCATCTGCCTCACATATTGTGCTCTTTGGCAGTGCTTGGCTTTGTGGCTGATTTAATGACAGTGGAAAGCTTTGTTGTCGTGAATTTCTCTATTCATCAAAGAGGAAGGTAAGGTACTCCACAGAGGTGGAAGGAAAAATAAGGTGGCTACTCCCAGCTTCTTTTCCCAGTGAAAAGGAATGACAACTGATACCTGAAGGCACCTTTATCTCCAGCCTGTCAACACAGATATGTCATATAACTCACCAGGAGCTTTAGTCCATTACGTTGATCATCTCCAAACAAGCGCACATGTCAAGGTCTGGATAGATGAGATGGTAAGAAAAAAATAATTTCTCATAGTCAACGTGTTGAATGCAAGAAAAATTGGCAGGAGTAAAGACCTGAGCGATTTTGACAAGAACCAAATTGTTATGGCCAGATGACTGGATCAGAGCATTTCTGAAATGGCAAGGTTTGTGGGGTGCTCCCGGGTAGCAGTGCTGAGTACCTACCGACTGGCCCGAGGAGGGACAAACCACTAACCAGCGACAGGGTGTTGGGCGCCCAAGGCTCATCAACGCGTGAGAGCAACAAAAGCTAACCCATGTGCTCCGAACCGACAGAGGGTCTACTATGGCACAAGTCACAGAACATTTCAATGATGGTTACTGGAGGAATGAGACACAACACACAGTGCATCCCACCCTGTTGCATATGACATTTGCGTGTGCCATTTACCTGGGGAAGTGATGGCACCAGGATGCACTGTGGGAAGATGACAAGCCGGTGGAGGGAGTGTGATGCTCTGGGCAGTGTTCTTTTGGGAAACACTGGGTCCTGCCATTCATGTGGATGTAAATTTGATATGTGCCACCTACCTAAACATCATGCAGACCAGGTACACCCCTTCATGACAGTTGTATTCCCTGATGGCAGTGGCCTCTTTCAGCAGGATAATGTGCCCTGCCCTGTCAGAATGGTTTGAGGAACATGATGAAGTGTTCAAGATATTGCCCTGGCTTCCAAATGGGGTGGCCTGATAAGTACAGTCAACAGTATCTCCACCTTACAACTTATAGGACTTGAAATGTCTGCTGCTAATGTTTTGGTGCCAGATACCACAGGACAGCTTCAAGGGTCTGGTAGAGTCCTTGCCTCTGCGGGTTGGCACTTTTTTGGCAGCACATGGAGGACCAACAACATATTAGGCTGGTGATCATAATGTTTTGGCTCATCAGTGTAAGTGCCCCTTAGATCATCACAAGTGACTGATGGGTGAAATAAATTACAACGTAGACAGACATAGCCATATATTTGCTATATCAGACTTGTCATTGCCACAGGTGTGATGTAAAATGCAGGCAGTAGGGGGACACAGTAGTGGACACAAGTAATATTGGGGTCTAAGAAAGTAAGGGCAACAGTATGCCATTAATAGTATGTGATTCCCGTTTGCTGGAATGTGACATCAGCCATTTTAAGTCTTGCTCTGAGATCTTTTTTTTTTTTTTTTAAATTTTATTTCTGATTTTTCCCTTTTTTTCTCCCAATTTAGTGGCCAATTGATCCCTATTTTAATTCAAACACCCACCCTCGTATTGCATGCGTTCGCCAACTGCATCTCTCCGGCCGGCAGTCTCGAAGGAGACGCCTCCCCACTTTCGTGACAAGGCGAATCCAAGCCGAACCACTGTTTTTCCGACACACACAGAGACGCATTCACATGACGAACACAAGCCGACTCCGCCCCCCTCCCGAAGACAGCGTTGCCAATGATTGCTGCTTCATCGAGTCCGGCCATAGTCGGATCTGACGAGACCGGGGCGCGAACCCCAGTCCCCAGTGGGCAACTGCATCGACACCAAGCTCTGAGATCATTTAAGGATTAAGGAAGGCCTGGAAGAGGAAAGTTCGTGGCCTTTCTTGACGGAAGTAAGCGAGTCAATAGCTATGATGTGTGTTTGTTTGTTCCTCCAAACAAACGGTGGCCAGGTGAGAGAAAAGTCTGGATCTTGAGCTTTTTACTTTTTTTTTTAAAATACTTTTACAGTTTTCAATTTTACAATGACAAAATATATTGAAAGGACATACAAGACAATACAAAGCAAACACAACACCAAGTGGAACACAAACAGAAAAAAAGCTGCCAGACAGTTTACAAGAATACATAAATAAGTTTCTCAAAAATGTTGTCACAATAGTAACGGCTCAGGGGCAAGGTAAAATAACATGAATAAATGAATCAAGTTAAACACCACACCCACTCTTGAAGCCAGGTAGGTAAAAGTCCCTATGGATGTGGGGTAATACGACACTGTGCCAAAAACGGTCCCTCTCAAATCTATTGTTTATTGGATTTGTGCAGATGCAGTCTTTCTGTTTATATAATAGACAACATCTCCTTGAGCCAATGTGCAAATCTGGGTGGCGTGGTACACTCCCAGGTCAGGAGAATAAATTTCTTAGCAACCACCGTTCCTAGATGTTGTGTAATCTGCATGTCTTACAGCAGCTCAAAAGTCTCTGTGGAGCATCCAAAGAGTGCCAGGTCATGGTTGGGCTGAATGTCTCTGGAATAGGCTTTTGAGAGCCACTTAAAAATTGCATTCAAAAGTTATATGATGTAGGGCAAAACTAGAAAAGACTTGATTCTAGTTATCCTTCAGCAGAGCAACATTTGTCGCATTTAGAAGACACTGATGGGAAGATGCGGTTCAGTTTTGTTTTAGATTCAAAAAAGGACTGGTTGTTAAAATCCCTAGCGTTTGCACTGCAACAGATTCAGTGGAGATCAAACTGGAGATGTCTGCCAAGTTGACATTGCCACCACCAGGACACATCATCAGTTGTGTACCTCAGCATCACAGGGTGTTTCGGCCTTTTATCACAACACACCCTCCGCTGAGGCAGGCCCACCACAGGTTGATCGGTCCTGGGTGCGTGACCTGTGGTTAGCTGTTCACCCTGGCAGCCCAGGCGGCGTCGCTCCTTTTGAGCCAGATCCAGTGGCTAGTACTCTCAGCAGTGTTGGCTAGCTCTTTGATCACTCTCCTGTGGGCCTGCCCCCTGACTCCTAGTTCCCTCAGGAGTTTTGCTGTGGAGCTGGCAACAAAGCCCCTACAACCCACCTCCATAGGGCGCACCTTCACCTTCCAGCCTCTGTCCTCTGCTTCGGCTGCTGGGTTGGCGTACCGCAGCTCTCTTACGCTCGTACGCTTCATCGACTGTATCCTCCCAGGGGAATGTGAGCTCAGTGATGTAAGCGAGCTGGTTAGAATTGGACCAGAGAACGAGGTCTGGTCGCAAGGTGGTTGTTGCGATCTCTGTCGGGAAGATGAGCTTCTGGCCTAAGTCCACTCGCATTTCCCAATCCCTGGCTGAGTTTAGTGAGCCTAAGTTGGGAAGTGAAGGGTTGGTCTTCAGTTATCCCCCTCTCGAATGAAAGCTTGAAACCGCCGGGGCCCTTCCTGGTTGTTGAAAGGTTGGGCATTGATGGAAACCCTCTTGCAATCGAGTTCAGCTGCCAAGCACCTGAGCACCTGATTGTGTCGCCAGGTGTATCTGCCTTGGGTAAGGCTGGTCTTGCAGCCAACCAAGATATGCTTGAGGGTTGCTGGGTCTGTACACAGGGAGCAAGATGGATTCTCTCCAAACCAGAGATTTACATTTATGGGAGAGGGCAGGACATCATATGTGGCCTTGATGATGAAACTCAGCCTGTTTGATTCCATGCTCCAGAGCTCACTCCATGTGAGTTTCCTCTTTTCAACACCCTCCCACCTCATCCAGTGACCCTGTTTGGCTTGTGCTACAGCTTTAGCACATCTGGCTGCTTCTTCCTGTCGGCGAACCTCCTCAACCACCATAGTTCGCCGTTCGGTAGTAGTCGCCTTTTGCCAGGTAGGTGTTTTTATTCCCAGGCCAAGGCCGCCTCTGCCTTGTTGAACATGGCCTACTACGTCTCGGTGGCGGAGGGCAGATTTCGCCTCCAGTACAGCTGCAGCCGGGGTCCATTTCTTCCCTGTTGCTAGGGTTGGAGCAACTCCTCTCACTACTGGATTTCGGGATTCTGTGAGCGACATGTCCAGCCTCACTTTGGCACATTTGAATTCCTCAACCAGGCTGGAAATTGGCAGTGCGAGGGCTCCATTGCCATAGAGTCCAACACTGCTGAGGCACCTTGGCAGTCCAAACCACTTCCTCACCTGCGAGTTCACTAGCCTCTCCAAGCGATTGGCATCAGATAGTGAGACTTCGTACATGGTTATTGGCCACATGAGTCGGGGTAGCAGCCCAAACTGAAAGCACCAAAGCTTCAACTTCCCGGGCAGTGCAGTGTTGTTGATTTGCCTGAGGCCACTAATTGTATCCTGGCGAAGTTGCTCCAGTTGCTGGGTGTCTTTGAGGTCTGCATTGTACCACCGTCTGAGGCTCTTGATGGGCTTCTCCTGGACTGTGGGGATTGGTTGATCACTAATGCAGAACCGTTCATCTGCTAGTTGACCTTTGACAATGGAGATGCTGCGAGATTTACTTGGTTTAAACTCCATTCGTGCCCACTTGATGTTCTCCTGGAGTTTCTGCAGCAGGCGCCTGGTGCATGGTTTTTTTTTGTTGCTATGGTGGTCAAGTCATCCATGTACGCCCGGATTGGTGGAAGACGCAGGCCATTCCTGGACCTTTCGCCTCCCACCACCCATCGAGATGCACGGATGACGAGCTCCATTGCCATGGTGAATGCCAGAGGGGAAATAGTGCAGCCCGCCATAATGCCCATTTCCAGATGTTGCCAAGTGGTGGTGGTGTTCTGTGTTGTGACACAGAACACCACCACCTATGCATCACCTATGCATAACCTATGCATCACCTTGTACTGGAGTAACCTATACCGTGAGTTAACAGAACAATGATGGACCCGGTACAATGCATTGTCCCAGAATTCTGCTGATATCTCTGAGGTCAAATCACTGGCCCACGCTTCCCTAATAAAATCTGAAGAAACTGAAGTAGTAAGGCAATTCATAAATTATGATCCTAGCTGCTTGGAATTTTTCAGAAAAGGATGGTTGGTTGGAGTGGGCTCAGGGTGTGGGCGCTTTTCCTTAACATAGTGTCTGACTTGAAGATATCGGGGAAAAAAGTGTATTTGGAAGATTGAACTTAGTACTTAATTGAATCAATGATGCAAATTGGCCATCAATTTGCTGATCTAAAAAAGTTCTGATACCCTTCTCTCTCCAGACTGCAAACACCCCATTTAACTATCCAGGCCTGAATGAGTGTTTTTGGCATATGAGAGCATGTATCGAAACACTAGGAGTTTGACGAGCCACTTTTATCTGATTTAATATTTACAAAGAATTCTTTAATGTAATGATTTGTTGAATTGACTTGTCTACTAAGGCAGAACTGGAAAATAAAAGAGCAGGAAGTAAGGATTTTTTTTAATTTTTTTAAAAAATTTGAAATCACATACAACAGCATTTTTACATAATAATCTTTAGTTAGATACTTTTATGAAGTGATCCATCTTTTCTGCATTTTACAGAGTAAATATAGAGAATACAAATATATACCATGGGCTGTTTTTTTCCATTTGAGATAAAAGAAAACAAGAAAGAAAAATTACAAAAAACATATTTACACAAACAAATTTAAACAAAAGAAGGACATTTTGGGGAAATATACAATTTCCACTTCTCCCAAATTTCCTTGAATTTAGTTTACTGTTGCCTCATGGAGAAGGTGATTATTTCCATCACAAAAATGTCATAAATGATATCATACCAGTCCTCTGTAGATGGGGTGTCTGGCTTAAGCCATTTCTTTGTAATTGCTTTTCTAGCAGCTACACTCAATACTCAATATTCCAAATAAGTAACTTGTATTAATGTTTGTGGGTGTTGCATATAATAGACCAAAGAGGAGTTCATCCCAATTAAAAGTAATGTTTGTCCCAAATATAGTCACCAATTAAATATATATATATATAACGCCAAAATGTATTTACTTTTGGGCAGGCCCAAAACAAGTGGTAGAGATTGGCTTCCTGGGAGCCATAATTTCACCATCAGCTGGAGGAGCCCGAGTGGTGAGATGTCTGAACAGGTGTGATAAAATATCTACTAAGACTCTTCCAACCGAACACTCTCCATGAGGTTGAGCTTGCTATCCTCCATGGAGATTTGCAATATTTTGCCCAAACTTCCTCAGAAATGCAACTGTTAGTTTTCCTTTCCCATTTTTGTTTTATGTAGGTGGTACTTGCTATATTAATCCCCTGAAGTCCCCTGTATAGCCTAGAGATTATTTTAAGCCCTGAATCCATCCTACAGGCACTAACACTAACACTAAAACTTTCAATAAGTTATTTTCAAATGCCTTTTGACTCTCTAACATAAAAAATCCATTAGTGTAATGGCATACCTGAAGAAATCTATAAAAGTCACTATTATTTAACCAGTGTAGTCTTTTCAACGTCTCAAAGTTGCTCAGCGTCCACTGATTTAAAAAGGTACAGTATGTGGAGAGGTCCTGATTAGCCCATCCTTTATAAATCATATCTAATTTGTTTGGGGTAAAGTCAAGGTCGTGAGAGCACCATCTCAGAATTCTTATCTCTTCAAACCAACCATTCTGAGTGTTAGTATTTAGCCATGTTTTCATTGATAGATTAATCCACTTATTACCTATTTCCATTCAGTTTTTAATTAGTCCTTTAGCCCTTATCCATGCCTGAATTGGAACTGTCCCAGACATGTTTTCTTCAATTTCTTTCCATCTCACTTGGTAATCAGAATTACACCAACAAAACAAAATCCTCAATTGGGCCGATATATAATAGTCCTTTAGGCAGGGGAGTGCAAATCCTCCCTTGTTCTTCACTAGCTGAAGAGTTTTAAATCTTATCCTTGGTGTTATCCCTTGCCAAATGTACCACGATATTAATTTATCCCATTCATTGAATTGTCAGTTATTTAATTTGAAAATGTTTGAAACAAATATAATACCTTAGGCAAGATATTAATTTGTATTTTTTTACTGACTCTATTCATGACTCAGAACTTAATATTGGAATGAAATTCGATCTTTTTATGTCCTCCTCAATTTTATGACTTAACAAATTAAAGTTTAAGGCATACAACTTTGTTAATTCTTTTGGGATGTTTACTATGTTTACTCCTAGGTATCTCATGTGATCCAAATCCCAATTTAGTTGCATTTTAGAGCTCATGATCTGGCTAGCCCTGTAATATAAACTTAATATTTGAGTCAATTTATAACCTGACACAGAACCAACGTTAACTAAGAGTGACAATAATTTCAGAATTGAGGTCTCTGGGTTTGACAAGTAAATTAAAATGTCATCTGCAAATAGAGAAATTTTATGTTCTTGACCTAGTATTTTTATACCTGTAATATTTTTGTCCTGAATGATCTCCTGGCTTAATGCTTCAATAAATATTGCAAACAGTAATGGACTTGTTGGGCAGCCTTGTCTCGTCCCTCTTTCCAGGCTGAAAGAATTTGCTATGGCTCCATTTATTTTTATTCTCGCCTTTGGGCTATTATACAAGGCTTGAATTGTTTTAATAAAAGTCTGGTGAAATCCAAATTTCTGTAGTACTCTATATAAAAACTCCCAATTGACCCGATCAAATGCTTTTTCTGCATCAAGACTCAATAGTACTGCCTGGAGTTTATTTTTAGCCATGTGTTCAATTACATGTAACGTTCGGCGGATGTTGTCTTGTGTCTTCCTTTGCTAAATAACTCCTGTCTGATCTAGACTTATTATTTTGGGAAGGATTTTTTCAATTTTCTTTGCGAGGATGTGGGTGAAGATCTTATAATCTTGGTTCAAAGCACTTATTGGCCGATAGCTTCCACATTCAAGTTTATCTTTACCCTCCTTTGGTATCAAGGAGATCACTGCTTCTCTCCAACATGGGGGAATTATACCAGTTTTGAGCACATGGTAAAATGTGACCTTCATTGTAGGGATTAACAGATCTTTCATTTCCTTGTAGGAAGTAAGGAATTTTAACGGCAAATAGTCCTAGCTGTATGAAGGGTTCCTTTCAGTCTGCATCTCCGCATTTCCAGTAGATAAGAGCCATGGAATTAGTTGCGCAGTAGTAGTGTTTAAAAATTGACAGACCAAGACCCCCCTTCCCAAGGGGTTTGTGTAAGTGAGCCTTGGATATCCTGTGTTATTTGTAACCCCATACAAAGGGCAATATGATAAAATCGAGCTTCTTCAAAAAGGGATGCGTTTAAGCATATGGTCAATTTTTGAAAAAGATACAGTAACCTGGGTAGATTCATCATTTTGATTGCATTTATCCATCCATTATCCTGTAAGAGCTTGTTTGTCATTTTCTGCCAAATCAGTGGAAGCCTATCTTCCTTTTGAGCTGGGGACATGTCTGGAAATTTCTTGTTAGCCTGGTCATGGCTAGCAACAGTGTCAGCTAGCAGGTGAGCAACTCCCTTTCCGCTTCGTGCAGCTTTACCAGACATGTTAATGTTGCACTTTTTGATGGTGTAAAAGAGAAACTAGCCACGGAAAATTTTACAACAAAAATGGAGAGTCTAGCATTAAAGAAGGCGATTTTAGCTTTTAGGATTTGGTGTGCCACGAGGAGCTTTGAAAATACACATTTACATAACACTCATCTTACTAGACCCCCCCGCCCCAGCCGGAGCTTGTTACTTTTGTAGAGGGCACAGATAAAGGCCTACCAGAGGAAGACCAAAGAGGGTGACAAGGAGTGTACATGTTAATATGGCTTCATAGTTAAATTAATGCAATTTGTTCAAATGCCTGGAATGCCGACAGTCAGGTTTTGAAGTTTATGTGAGATTATATTATTTGATTGTATCCATCCATCCATCCATCCATCCATCCATCCATCCATCCATCCATCCATCCATCCATCCATCCATCCATCCATCCATCCATCCATCCAGCCATTATCCAAGCCGCTTATCCCAATTGGGGTCATGGGGATGCTGGAGCTTATCCTAGCAGTCATTGGGCGGCAGGTGGGGAGACACCCTGGACAGGCCGCCAGGCCATCACAGGGCATGATGTTTATAATAATTCTTTAATTAAAATTATAATCTAGATATGAACAGATATTTACAGATGGCCCATTGATTGTATCATTTTAGCATAATTTTCAGTAATTTTGTCAAAACGTTTTGCTAACATTTAAGGGGAACAAATATGCTTGTGAAATAGCAACAAACATTGGATTGAAAACTAGAACCATGGGCCATGGGTACGGAAATTCTACATGCCTTCATATTGGTTATTTTTTGTGGTAAGGTCCTAAGTAACCTTTTTACAACAGGCATTTTATCTTCACGTGGATGTATTTACAAGTAATGTCAAAATAAAAGGATATGAAAAATAGAAATTTTAAGCACTTTGATTGCATAAATATGTAAACTCATTCTTGTTCAGCAGGAACAGTGGCTCCAGCCAGAATGAAGAAGAAAATTAACAGCTCCAGATGTCAACATACTTTGCAGAAAAAGGAAGTTCTAGTTAGAGAAAATATGTTATCATTCAACATGACAATAATTCAAAGCGTGCGCAGCTGAATAAACCAAGGAATGACTGATAAAAGGTCAGTTTAGTATCCTGAAATAGCCGAAGCAGAGTATGGACCTCTAGCCAGTTGAAAGTTTGTGCAACAGTTTTAAGAGAAAAGTGCATAAGTGGTCCTTGTGCAATTTTTATGGAGCTAGAACTCATCTGCAGTGAGGAATGAATGGGAGTGTAAATTTTCAAATCCAAGCATGCAAACTTTGTACAATTTCAAACAGACTCACTTTCTTTGCAAAGCAAATGGTGAGCAGAGAATCGTTTAATTGCTTTAATTTTCTGTTTTATATCCATTTCAGGCTTTTCATTTTTGTTTTTACATTATCCATTAGAATTGGGTAGCCTTTAGAATTAACTTTAATTTGTTGGTCACTATTTCCATGAAATTAAAAACATTAGATGTCAATTTCATTTACAAATCCTAAAAGAAGAAAATAAAGATGATTATGATTAAATGGGTTTTAACTTCAAGCAATAAAAACAAGAAATTTTGAATGGTATTAAGAATGATGGACGGTATTTTAGTTTTTAATGACTGTGTCACTGCTTTAACTAGGTGCTGGAGGTGGTCTGATGAGTAATTTTGAGCAGCTGGTTCGAGGAGTCTGGAAACCAGAGACCAATGAGCTCATCAAAATGTCATAGTATGTCTTCCTCTAATGATGCTGTTTGTCATCAATTCTACACTTACAAGAATAGAGTATATTTAATATACAACAGAAAAGAACATGTTGTAAATGTAAACCAATGCTGGAGACACTTGTAGCAGCCAAGCCTTTTGTTAGAAACCAGGTGAGACAAATTATTTGTTCAGGTCTCAGACATGAGCATGTTGATAGAAATCAGTTTTTTTTTTCATTCACAAATAAGGGAACATAAGGAATGTAGGCTCAGGGCACTTGCCCTCTGCCTTGTACAGTGCTGTGAAAAAGTATTTGCCCCCTTCCTGATTTCCTCTATGTTTGCATATTGTAACACTGAATGGATTCAGATCTTCATACAAAATGTAATATAAGACGGGGCGTCCGGGTGGCATGGTGGTCTATTATATTGCCTGCCAACACGGGGATCGCCGGTTCGTAATCCCCGTGTTACCTCCAGCTTGGTCGGGCATCCCTACAGACACAATTGGCCATGTCTGCGGGTGGGAAGCCAGATGTGGGTATGTGTCCTGGTCGCTGCACTGGCCCTTTCATCTGGTCGGTGAGGGTGCCTGTTCGGGGGGAGGGGGAACTGGGGGGAATAGCGTGATCCTTCCACATGCTTCATCCCCCCTGGTGAAACCTCTCACAGGTGAAAAGAAGCAGCTGGCGACTCCACATGTATTGGAGGAGGCATGTGGTAGCCTGCAGCTCCCCCGGATTGGTAGAGGGCGGTGGAGCAGTGACCGGGATGGCTTGGAAGAGTGGGGTATTTGGCCAAGTATAATTGGGGAGAAAAAGAGGAGGAAAAAAGCCAAAAAAAATGTAATATAAGACTAGGGGAACCCAAGTAATAACAAAATACAGTTCTTGAATGATCATTTCATTTATTGAAAGAAAAAAAAACGTTTTCCAACAACCATATCCACCATATGAAAAAGTAATTGCCCACTCTTCTTTGCAGAATTGCTGTAATTCACCGACATTGGAGGGTTTTCAAGCATGAACTGCTGGTTCATGCTCTTGATGGAGTTCAAGTCAGGACTTTGACTCCACAGCCTTAATTTTGTTTCTTTTGAGCCATTCTGAGGTGGACTTACTCTTGTGTTTGGATCATTGTCCTGCTGCATAACCCAATTATGCTTCAGCTTCAGATCCTGGACTGATGACCGGACATCCTCCTTCAGAATCAAAGAAAGTTGAATCAGTTCATCTGGATACAACGCTTATTGACAGAAACGGTTTATCACTCAACTAAGTGACCTCTTCAGTCTAAACTGACTGCAGGTATCCCCACCCCAGTTGCATAACAACCGAAACCAACGATCAGTTTCATATGCAAATAGGTGTGATCATTAACTAGAGTTTGAATGGCCACGTGTGCTATTCACAGAGGAAATTACTATTCACATTCCTCTGTGAAGCGTGCTTTACTTCTTGGTTAAACCTAATAACCTCAATAACCTTACCACCCTTCACGACTGCCTAGCTTCTGTTACAAATTGGATGTCTCGAAATATTCTCCATCTTAATTCTGACAAAACTGAGGTCCTTGTGATTGGCCCTGATTGGTTTACTAATGAGGTCAGTCACTGTATTGGCCCCCTTGCTAGAATCTTGGTATTCCTTTTGACCAACATTTGAACTTTGAACCTCGTTTTACTAGGCTCATTCAGCCGTGTTTCTTTCAGCTCAGAAACATTGCAAAAATCAATACTATCTGCCAAAAACTTAGAACTTGGTGCATATCTTAATATTTTTTTGCTTAGACTTTTTTTTTCTTTTGCCCCTTTTTCTCCCCAATTGTACTTGGCCAATTACCCGACTCTTGCAAGCCATCCTGGTAGTTACTCCACCCACTCTGACGAGCCGAGGAGGGCTGCAGACTACCACATGCCTCCTCCGATACATGTGGAGTCACCAGCCGCTTCTTTTCACCTGACAGTGAGGAGTTTCACCAGGGGGACGTAGCACGTGGGAAGATCATGCTATTCCTTTCAGCCCCCCCCCAAAAAAAAGTCAGGCACCCCAACCAGAGGAGGCACTAGTGCAGTGACCAGGACACATACCCACATCCAGCTTCCCACATCCGGCTTCCCACGGCCAGTTGTGTCTGTAAGAATGCCCAACCAAGCCGGAGGTAACACGGGGATTCGAACTGGTGATCGCTGTGTTGATAGGCAATGGAATAGACCCCCACGCCACCCGGTTGCCCCTTAGTTTGTGTTTACTTAGGTTCTCTTTGTCTTACACTACATTTTGTATGAGGTTCTGAAACAATTAATTGTGACAAATTTGTAAAAAATAAAGGAAATCAGGAAGGGGGCAAATATATCTTCACGGCACTATACATGCTAGAATAAGCTCCAACCCCCCCAGTCTACTCCCTCCCTGCGTTGGATGAAATAGTTACAGACAATGAGCGAAGAAATTTTTTGAATTATTTAATGGTTGCATGAGAGCAACACTGTCTTATTCCAGTGAAGACAGTTGTCTCCAGCATGTGTTTAGAAGCACTTGGTTGACACATTGACATGTTAACTTTCCATGTGCAAAGAAATTCATTTATATTAAATGTGACCTCTTTTATACTCACCTGTGCTGTTGCAAACGTTATGCTCCACCCATCAAGGCCATTTTCCTCAGTATTTAACGACAAGCAGTTTCAGCTGACCTTTTTGAATTTCTGTTTGTTTAGCCCCACCAAGATCACCCTGATAGGGGCTGTGTTGTTTGCCCTGCAGCAGACAGAGTACCTACCTCTACAGAAGCAGCACCTGATGCTGATATACACCAGCTTCACTGTCATCAACAAGGTATTTAGTGCCTACCATAAATTAGCTGGGATAGCACGTACCTACATATGTTTCCTTAAGATATTTTATTCCTAAATATCACGTATTGTGAATATATTTATATATATATATATATATATATATATATATATATATATATATATATATATATATATATATATATATATATATGTGTGTGTGTGTGTGTGAATATTTCCATATAAATTATTTTGAATTTTTTTTAAAAACTGTTGGGATAGAGATCAGGAGAAAAGGTCATACAAACTATTTGAGATCTATTATAACAATGTTTTTTTAATTGTGGTATTTCTCCATCACTTATATTTTGATTTGGGTTTTACAAATGTTGTGGTACTGCAGCTCCCTCTAACCATGTGGTGTTACTCCAGTCTTGTCTTCTAAATGGCTTACCTCCCCTTGCTTTTTTCAAGTTTTTCTGTGGTGACTCACATTAGCTCGGTATTACCCATAGGGCTGAGATTTTTGCATCATTTTCATCTGCTTGCATCATCCCCTCCTTTCTACTCTGGGAAACTTGTGCTCTTGACTGACTGAGACAGATAAAGCTACCATGTCTTCTCTTAACTCTCAGCTGTTAGTTCCCCTTAACTCTGATCGGTCAAATTAATGACAAGCCATTTCATCAGATCCAAGAGTTGTGTCTTTCCATTTGTTATTTTGTGTTTCCAATCCTATGCAGGCTCCCCATAACAATTGTATCCCGTAAACAAAACTACACACCAATGTGCTCGTGAGGGAGAATGGTCGATACTCGTAATCCCTCTAATCAGACACAAACACACACACGCACGCACGCACACAAACACACACACACACACACATTCACCCTTCATTCCCACAAACAAGTGCTTTACATTGTCACATCCTCCTCCCACCTCCTTCATCTCCTCCTCCCATGTACTTTTATCCTTCTCTTTCTCAGTCAAGGATGATGCTGACAGGCTCCTCCACCTCGCCTTTTGCTGCCATCGAGTCTGCCATCTACAAGACACTTTTTTCGAGCTCCTCCCCTTACGTTGCCCTGACTTCCGAGGCAACGAGGAGCCCCGTCAATAATGGGTTGACCACCAAGACGATCTGTGACGCCACAACCAAAGAGCCCAGTGAGAACGGAGCAACAAGGCGGTGTAGCAGCCCAGTCAACCCTGCCAAGGCCGAAGAGCAGTCTGAGAAACTCGAAACAAAGAGCTCGAAGAAGAGCAACTAGTCGGGCTTTGACCGTAGCACCTTTTTCCACCTCCAAGATGAGTTTTTGACTCATTAATGATCCAGACTCGTCATTGATTCTTGCGGGTCACTCAGAGGGTTTGTTCTGTATTCTCTGCAGCGTTTATTTATAAGATTTTAGTTGTTGTTTGTTTTTCACCGCCATCTTATATGAAGTTATGATTGGATGTAATGCTTTTTTCATTCAAAAAGGTATTTTCTTTATAAAATGCAATTATAAAACTCCTAAAATGGGAATTGGGGTTGAATGCAGACAAAAACATGTCTTACTCTGGGAACCCCCCAACACACACACCCACACACACTTTCCCCTGAATTATTGTGATATTTTAGCTCTGAGATGTTAAGAAAGACATCTGTAGATATATTCAACATGATTTCCACCATAGACTTTTATGAAGATAATGATTTGTCCTCTGCATATGCGTTGATGCATTCTTTTTCCATTCTGGGTTGAAGGGGCACAATACTGAATATCTGCTGATCTATGAATGTTATTTGCCATGGCTTTTTTGTGTACAATATGATTTAATCATATGCTATGTTTCCTACTCTGCAATAAGGATGTTTCTTAAAAGAGAAATTATATATTATGTGATTATTCTATTATTTGATTCTATTTATACCAAATGCACTCTTGGATGTAAAGACTTTTGAAATATTGATGTACTGAAATTGATATTTTTGCTGTATTCTTTTTGTTTCGTTGGTTAATCATTTGAAATGCCATCGAAAGCATGAGAATAAACACGTTTACGTGCTCTGTAGTGTGTCCTCACGATTATTAGTCCGTCTTTTTAGATTCGGACAGTTCAAGTAATATACACTCACGAGCACTTTATTAGGAATACCTGTACACCTGCTTATTTATGCAATTATCTAATCAGCTAATCATGTGGTAGCAGTGCAATGCATAAAATCCTCCCAATGTCGGTCAGGAGCTTCTGTTAATGTTCACATCAACCGTCAGAATTGGGAAAAAAATATGATCTCAGTGATTTCAACCGTGGCATGATTGGTGGTGCCAGACGGATTTGTTTGAGTATTTCTTTAACTGCTGATCTTTTGAGATTTACACACACGACACACTCCATAGAGCTTACTCAGAATAGTGTGGAAAAGCAACAAAAAAAAAATCCAGTGAGAGGCGGTTCTGTGGACAGAACCACCTTGTTGATGAGATAGGTCAGAGATAGGTCAGTGTAGGATGGCCAGACTGGTTCGAGCTCATAGAGAGGCCTACAGCAACTCAGATAACCACTCTGTACTATTGTGGTGAGCAGAAAAGCATCTCCGAATACACAACATGTCAAGCCTTGAGGCAGATGGGCTACAACAGGAGAAGGCCACGTCAGGTTTCACTTCTGTCAGCCAAGAACAGAAAGCTGAGACTGCAGCAGGCACAGGCTCACCAAAACTGGACAGTTGAAGACTGGAAAAAAGTAGCCTGGTCTGATGAATCTCGATTTCTGCTGAGGCATACAGATGGTAGGGTCAACGTTTGGCACAAGCATCATGAAACCATGGAGCCAACCTGCGTTGCATCAACGGTCCAGGTTGGTGGCGGTGGTGTAATGGTGTAGGGATTGTTTTCTACACTTTGGGCCTGTTGATACCAATCAATCATCGCTTGAATGCAACAGCCTATTTGAGTATTGTTGCTGACCATGTGCGTCCCTTCATGGCCACCATTTACCCATCCTCTACTCCCAGCAGGATAATGCACCATGTCACAAAGCAAAAGTCCTCTGAAGCTGCTTTCATCAACATGACGACGATTTCTTCAGTGGCCTTCCCAGTCACCTGACCTGAATTGAGGCTGTTTTGAGAGCAAAGGGAGGCCCTACCCACTATTAGGATAGTGTTCCTAATAAGGTGCTCCGTGAGTGTATAATCTACACTGGTCGTTCTAAGCAGACAGGACAACAAAGTACCAAACAGCTGAGATGGATAGAATATATGTATATATATATATATATATATATATATATATATATATATATATATATATATATATATATATATATAGTATATCTAGAGAGAGAGAGAGAGAGAGAGAGAGAGAGAGAGAGAGAGAGAGAGAGAGAGAGAGAGAGAGAGAGAGAGAGCGAGCTGATAATTGCTTATGGCATGAAACAGGCTTTTGCTGTCTCATAAAGAATTTACTTGACACTGGATTATTTTGCTCCTTATTTGCTGAGCACTTTCCCTACCGTTGAGTGTTTCTTTTAACGAAGTTGATATATATATATATATATATATGTGTGTGTGTGTGTGTGTGTGTGTGTGTGTGTGTGTGTGTGTGTGTGTGTGTGTGTGTGTGTTTATTTATTACCTAAGGTGGATTCACTGAGCACAGATATTCCTTTTCCAGGAAGTCTCTACTTCACATTCATGTATGAAACTTAAAAAAAAGTTGGATTTACTAAAAAAAAATTCTCTCAAGTGGCTCCACGCAACTGTTAAGTAACTTCTGAGAAACTAGATTTTTTTCAATATGTGCTCAAGGAATTACAAGTTACTTAGCACATACTATTTTTAAGTAAATCCATCATTTCATTTTTTTTAGTGAAGCTGCCTGGTACAACCCCAATCCCTTACTGTTGAGCTACATAGCAGTTGGGGGTTAGGTGCTTTGCTCAAGGGTACTTAAAGGGTGATGGAGGCTCGAAGATCATTCATTCAATATACAATTCCTCCCCAGTTTTTTTCCCCTGCCAGTTTGGGATCTGAACTGGGGTTCTACTAATCACAAGCTCTCTTTTTTTCTTCCTTAGGCAATTTCTGCCCACTACATAATCAATATTAAATAAAATAAAGTTTGCCTTCAGTATCCTTTCTCATTGATATACAGGTTGTATTCAACTACCACTTACGGATGAATTAGTGTCAAATAAGTTGATAAAAACCTGTACAGTTTCCAGAAGTAACCACTGCAAGTTCAACTATTGCATCAGTGTAACATCATCACCTGACTGATACCTCATCCTCTTTAGAAAGGCTTTTAAGATAGATCCTGAAATCCACCCAATTCACATCTATGTAACCTCAAACGGAGAAGAATCCCCTTGTGAATACAAATTAAATACAGAGGGGAGTGTTGAAGAGAAAGAAGATGTTCAAAGACGATCAGGAATGGCCGTGGTTGATGTATCTACTATTAACATGCCTAATTCAACAGGCATCACACCTATGTACATCAATTATTTGGTTGCATCACCAAGTGTTGGCAGGGGAAAATCTCGCCTGTATGTATGTGTCTGTTTCCATGCATGTCTACTTGAGGTAGCGAGGGGTTTGTGGTTTTTATTAGTGTGCATGAGGATTTCTATCTTGTTAACTTAGTTGGAAATTGTGCCACTTGGGAAGTAAAAGTTACATTCAAGACAAAGACTGTAATATGACTTGTCCCAGTAGCCATACCCCCCCCCAGCCCCCATGACATTAATGACATCATGCCAGCTCAAACAATTATTTTAATAAGGTCCAGACCTGGGCGTCCGGGTAGCCTGGTGGTGTATTCCATTGCCTACCAACACAGGGATCGCTGGTTCGAATCCCCGTCTTACCTCCGGCTTGATCAGGTGTCCCTACAGACACAATTGGCCGTGTCTGCGGGTGGGAAGCCGGATGTGGGTATGTGTCCTGGTCACTGCACTAGCGCCGCCTCTGGTCGGCCGGGGCACCTATTCAAGGGGGGGTGACTGGGGGGGAATAGCATGATCCTCCCACGCGCTACATCCCCCTGACGAAACTCCTCACAGTCAGGTGAAAAGATGCAGCTGGCGACTCCACATTTATCGGAGGAGGCATGTGGTAGTCTGCAGCCCTCCCTGGATCAGCAGAGGGAGTGGAGCAGCGACCGGGACGGCTTGGAAGAGTGGGGTAATTGGACAAGTGTAATTGGGGAGAAAAGTGGGGTGGGGGGGCAAAAGAAAGTCTACATGAAACCTTGCATTTACACAGAAGCATTCCCACTGTATCCCCACCCATTCCACAGTGATTTTTTCTTTTTTCCCCCAGGGTCGGGTGATCTAGCAAAGACACAGCTAACTCTACATTACATTAGACCTTTCAGGTATTCTTTTCCCCACATGCATGCACTCTCTGTCTCATTCCCTCTCTCTTTCACAGACACACACATGCAACACACACAACTCACATATCTTTATTCATCAACAATTTGTTTGATACAAAATCATATTTCCTATCCAATCCTGTTTCCCAGTAAAAAAAAAAAGATAAACCATAGAATTAACCCTAACCTTAATCCTGCGCCTAACTCTAATGCTCAACTTTCAATACTACACAAAAACCCTAACCACAACCCCAATTAAAAACCACTAGTTTTGAACCACCTCGTGAATTTGGGCTGAGAGTCTTTCACTCACAAGGTGACATTCGGTGTCATGTTTTTGTGCAGATTCAAGGGTGGGGCGGCGTTGCAGCCTCTTTACAACCCCTCCAAAAATGCCTTGGTGCGTGCTCAATAATCCAGGTAAGAAAATCAAAGAAGGTGAATAAAGGTTGCATTGAATGCTGATGCATTGAAACTAGAGTTTTACTGCCATGTGTACTACTCACACATGGCCATTGAAACTCTAGTTAATGGAAAAAACCCATAATTGCATATGAAACTGATCGTTGGCTTCGGTCGTTAGGCCACTGTATGGTTTATAAGGGTGGGGATACCTGCAGCCAGTTTAGACTGAAGAGGTCACTCAGATGGGTGATGAAACGTATCTGTCAATAAACGTTGCGCCCAGATGAACTGATGCAACCCTCTTTGCCCTCCGAAAATGTTTGTGAGTGCTTCTAAGAATAGAAGCACCATCTACAACAATACATGACGCACTCCATCAGCTTTAACACATCCAGACAAATCAATCTCCCACTAAAGGCTTTCCAGCACTTTCTAAATCCATCTTTCCCTAAAAGTTTTCAAGTGTTTTCTGATGTACCAGCCTGCTTTTTTTGGGGGGTCGTTGGTTAACACGGTTCAGACAAGCGGACTTTAGCTCTGGAACCAGTGCAAAAACAGCTGTTTACAATGTCGGTGTTGAGCCTCCAATCAGCACGATATGCAAATGATAGTGTGTGAGGTCGCAAGGTCTACTTCCAATTACAGCGTTCTCAAGATGATGGCCCCGTGTTGTTCTGTTCACAGCAAAGTCACACAACAGTTGTGCGTTGCGTGTGTGACACTACGTGCCCTTGTAAATGAAAACACACAAATGCCAACACACACGCAAGGAGACCAGAGAAAGATGTTTTGGGAATTGCAGCTCAGATACCGGGAGGCTATCAGAGCATGTTTGACATCAACAGAGGTTTGAACCTCGGCGTTATCTTCTCATCGATAGGGTGACCCACAACTGCAACGTTGCAATGTGATATACCTTCAAGCGCACACAGGGGATTTATTCAATACATTAGCATAAAAAATAAATAACAAATACATTCTCATTTTTGGAGTAAAAAACTTTTGAAATGAATGAAAGCCACTTTATTTGACATTGTAGTTAAAATTAATTAGCTCCCTGCATTTAACCCTTCCTATGGTATAGAAGCAGCTGCAGCACCCAGGACCGACTCCAGTTCTTCTTCCCATTGCCTTGCTCAGGGGCACAGGCAGGAGTATTAGCCCTAACATGCATGTCCTTTTGGTGGTGGGAGGAAACCGAAGCACCCGGAGGAAACCCATGCAGACATGAGGAGAACATGCAAACCCCACACAGAAAGGACCTGGGACAGCCTGGGTTTCGAACCCAGGACCTTCTTGTTGTGAGGCAACAGTACTAACCACTAGGCCACCGTGTCTTTGATTACTTAGCTTCTACAATTTGATTCCCGGTCAATCTGAGCAATTTTTACATCATAGTGTGGGAAATTTCCAAATCAACGAAGCCATTAATCTTTTCCAAATCTTAACCATGAAACAGGTGTCAATACAAGTTGATATACAAAATGGCAAAAATGTCTTTATGTATGTTCAATAATCCAGGTAAGAAAATCAAAGAAGGTCGAATCAGTTCATCTGGACACAACATTTACTGACAGAAACGTGTCATCACTCATCTAAGTGACCTCTTCAGTCTAAACTGACTGCAGGTATCCCCACCCTTATAAACCATACAGTGGCATAACGACCAATAGAGTTTCAATGGCCATGTGCACTATTCACAGAGGATTTGAGAATGTTGCAATCACAGCATTGTAAGAAGGTGACAGATGTACTCTTAGGCTCCCCCCTCGGTTCGTTCCTCTTCACATATAGATGGCGACAGGCCATCTTACAATGCTGTGATTGCAAACATTCCCAAATCCTCAATAAAAAAGGATGTGTATGCTTTGATTTTCTTAGCAGGATTACTGAGCATGCATCAAGACATTCCAAAAATCCTCTGGAAGAGTAGACGTGGCCACTGAATCTCTAGTTTATGTTCAAGACGCCCATATTTGCATGTGAAACTGATCGTTGGTTTTCGGTCGTTATGCCACTTTGTTGTTTATAAGGGTGGGGATACCTGCAGTCAGCTGAGACTGAAGAGAGTCACTTAGATGAGTGATGAAACATCTCTGACAATAAACTTTGTGCCCAGATGAACTGATTCAACCTTCTTTGACACTAGATGGTAGCATTATGGCTATGATTAATATTTATCCAATAAAACTGGTACTAAATATCTTCTTAGTGAGGAACATTTTCATTTAATCAGTACAAGTGCATTCATGCATAATGTGAAATTTGATTGTGATATTTTCAGCAGTTGGACAAAATTGAAAGAAAAATAAAAACAACCTGGAAGTAAAGGGATAATGTACATCGTGGATCTTTGGGGCCCACTCCGATGTTTCCAGAGCACCTTCAGTATACCTAGGAATGCAGTCACATGAATCTTTGAACAATGGGAAGTTGTTTGTTGGACTAACATTCAGGAAGAAAAGCTTAAATTTTTGATGATGAAGGATTTGCAAATCCATTTTGCATTCTGATCTCCAAGAACCTCCATTAAAGTTTCAGTGATGCTTTTTTATTGAGTGAGGAGATTATGGACGGTGTTTTGACTTCATACTGGTGTTTCATGAAACCAGTGTGTGTGGTGTGTGTGGTGTGTGTGTGTGTGTGTGTGTGTGTGTGTGTGTGTGTGTGTGTGTGTGTGTGTGTGTGTGTGTGTGTGTGATGTTTGGCGGGGGTTATTGTTACATAGTGGAATATATGAACTTCCTAGAACATTGTTTGGACCAAACAAAGCACCTTGTCTAGTAAATGGATACATTTTCATGTGTCTTTCAGTGGTTTTTAACGGGTCTTTCAAACGTTCTGGAAAGTTTCAACGTGCAGCTGTTCCATGTTGCCAGTGCAGAATGTCTATGTTAGTAAAAGCTGTCATTTGCAGTTTTTTCCTGACTAATTTCCCAGATAGCAAAGAATCTTTGGCCCAAATATGGCCCACATCTGCAGTTATCTTACGGCTCACATTTGTCCTTGAATGACAGCTTTGACTCAGGGCGAGTGTGGCTGCTTCAACTCAGCCACATTTGGGCCACATCTGGCCCACATAGTATGAGCCGTAACCCAAGTCAGGCCCAGCTTATGACATTTGGGCCATGTCTGGCCAACACAACAGTTGCCAGTGCCGTAACTTAGCCGTAAGTACCAAAAGTGCCCCCGATTAGGCCCAAATGTGTCTGCTATCTGGGTTACCTTTAAGTCAGGAAACAGCTAACAGGCCTCTCTAGAAATCTCGGTTTTTTTGTCACATTTTGCTCAAAAATTTACATGTACCGGGCATCCGGGTGGCATTGCGGTCTATTCCATTGCCTACCAACACGGGGATCGCCGGTTCGAATCCCCGTGTTACCTCTGGCTTGGTCAGGCGTCTCTACAGATACAATTGGCCGTGGGAAGCCAGATGTGGGTATGTGTCCTGGACGCTGCACTAGCACCTCCTCTGGTTGTCGAGGCGCCTGTTCGGGGGGATGGGGAACTGGGGGGAATAGCGTGATCATGTCACGCGCTACGTCTCCCTGGTGAAACTCCTCACTGTCAGGTGAAAAGAAGCAGCTGACAACGCCCCATGTATTGGAGGAGACATGTGATAGTCTGTAGCCCTCCCCGGATCAGCAGAGGGGGCGGAACAGCAATCGGGACGGCTAGGAAGAGTGGGGTAATTGGTCAGACACAACTGTGGAGAAAATTGGGAAAATCCAAAAATAAATAAATAAATAACTACATTTTTTTTTAATGTACTATCAATACTTATCAGACCTCAAATGCATTGCAGTGGCACTAAACACATAAGACTCACCAGCATTGCATCCTTAAAAAGCCGATATAGAAATTTAGATTTAAGTCGTTTCATGCGGTGTTTTTGTTGATTTTTTTTATTCCTTGCATTTCCCCATGATTGTCTTACTAACACAAAAAGTAAAGTTTCCTTTCTAATTTGGATTTCTCTTCAATCACCTTTCCTCTGTTGTTTTTCTTGACTGTTTTTGTTGCAAAAGTGGAGAATTTGCTGATAAATAATTAAGGTAAAAGAGGTCTTAGATCTTCATTGTCCATCCATCCATCCATCCATCCATCCATCCATCCATCCATCCCATCCCATCATCTGAACCGCTTATCCTGCTCTCTGGGTCGCGGGGATGCGCGGATCTTAATTTCCCCTTGGGGCTTGGAGCTTATCCCCTAGGTTAACTGGAGCAGGTACAAGTGCAACCACTTGGTGGCGGTGAAGGCACCACCTCTTGTGGCTGGATGTCTGGAACTGACAGGCTGGCCAGCAGATGCAGACAAGAGGGGACAGGGACAGGAGGGGGACCCCTCTCTGGAGAAGCCAATGGTAGCTGCCCACAGACACGCTACGTGTGTGTGTGTGACGGAGAGAGAGAGAGAGAGAGAGAGAGAGAGAGAGAGAGAGAGAGAGAGAGAGAGAAGAGAGAGGAGAGAGAAGAGAGAGAGAGAGAGAGAGAGAGGGAGAGAGAGAGAGAGAGAGAGAGAGAGAGAGAGAGAGAGAGAGAGAGAGAGAGAGAGAGAGAGAGAGAGAGAGAGAGAGAGAGAGAGAGAGAGAGAGGAGTGTGTTTGTGAGTTAGTCTGTGTGTGTGTATGTGTGAGTAGGTAGTTATGCATGTGTGTGTGACATGCAGAGTGGCAACAAAGGCCGATTCCATCAAAAAGGCACAAAGAGCTTTCCGGGCATACTCTCTCTCTCTGTCAGACACACACACACACACACACACACACACACACACACACACACACACACACACACACACACACACACACACACACACACACACACACACACACACACACACACCAAATCCCATCAACCACCAGCGAGACCCAGTGGCTTTGTTTCCTCCTCTTTCTCTACAGAGGAATCCTAAAAAGGGATGCTCGCATTTTCACACCTTTTCTGTCACTGCACTAAAAAAACAAAAAACAAACAAGCAAATATTTATAAGGGCCAAATATTTTTTTCTTTCTTTCACCAATTCTATTTTTTTTTTAGTCAGACTTAAACCAAAACCTTAGAAAATGCAGATCTGGATTACATTTAATTGTTGATTGCATCATCAGAACTGATGTGATGCTATAGAAATAACTGTGACCTCCGGCTTGGTCGTCCCTACAGACACAATAGGCCGTGTCTGTGGGTGGGAAATCGGCTGTGATGATGTGTTATGGTCGCTGCACTAGCATCCCCTCTGTCAGTCGAGGCACCTGTTCGGAGGGGGGGGGGCTCCCACGTGCTAAGTCCCCCTGGTGAAACTCCTCATTGTCAGGTGAAAAGAAGCGGCTGGTGACTCCACATGTATTGAAGAGGCATGTGGTAGTCTGCAGCCCTCCCGGATCGGCAGAGGGGGTGGAGCAGCGACCGGGACGGCTCGGAAGAGTGGGGTAATTGGCCAAGTACAACTGGGGAGAAAAGGGGGGGGGGATCTAAAAGGAAGAAGAATAAAAACTGACACTAGTGTGAGACTAGCAGAGTGTAGGAGCTGTAGCGTCTCTGCTTACGGCCGTACACCTGCTACATGTCCATGGTGTGTGTCCAGCATGATGTCACAGATCTGTCGTCAGCCTCGCACCAGACACA
>NW_026611226.1:0-72058 GCF_029633865.1 Lampris incognitus | reverse complement strand
TTCCGTTTTTAGTTAGAGACGGGTTCTGTGGAGAAAACCCTTTAAGTGTTTCTTTAATTCCGTTTTTAGTTAGAGACGGGTTCTGTGGAGAAAACCCTTTAAATCTTTATTTAATTCCGCTTTTACTAGGAGGTGGGTTTCTTGGAGAAACCCATTACCTGTTTTTTTATTCCGTTTTTACTTAGATTCTGGTTCTGTGGAGAAACCCCTTTAACTGTTTCTTTAATTCCATTTTTAATAGGAGGTGGGTTCTGTGGAGAAAACCCTTTAAGGGTTTTTTTAATTCCGTTTTTACTCATGGGCGGGTTCTGAGGAGAAAACCCTTTAAGTGTTTCTTTAATTCCGTTTTTAGTTAGAGACGGGTTCTGTGGACAAATCCCTTTAAATCATTATTTAATTCCGTTTTTACTGAGAGGCGGGCTATGTCGAGAAAACCTTTAACATTCTTTTATTCCGTTTTTACTTAGAGGCGGGTTCTGTGGAGAAAACCTTTTAACTGTATCTTTAATTCCGTTTTTAGTTAGAGACGGGTTCTGTGGAGAAAACACTTTAAATCTATTTAATTCCGCTTTTACTAGGAGGTGGGTTTCTTGGAGAAACCCATTACCTGTTTTTTATTCCGTTTTTACTCGGAGACTTCTTCTGTGGAGAAACCCCTTTAACTGTTTGTTTAATTCTGTTTTTACTTAGATTTGGGTTCCTTTGTGAAAACCCTTTTACCGTTTCTTTAATTCATTTTTTACTTAGAGGCGGGTTCTGAGGAGAAAACCCTTTAACTGTTTCTCTCATTCTGTTTTTACTTAGATTTAGGTTGTTTGGAGAAAACCATTTAAATGTTTCTGTAATTCCGTTTTTACTTAGATTTGGGTTGCCTGGAGAAAACCCTTTAAACTTTTCTTTACTTCCGCTTTTACTAAGAGGTGGTTTTTTTTGGAGAAACCCTTTACCTGTTTCTTTAATTCCGTTTTTACTTAGAGGCTGGTTCTGTGGAGAAACCCCTTTAACTGTTTGTTTAATTCTGTTTTTACTTAGATTCGGGTTCCTTTGTGAAAACCCTTTTACCGTTTCTTTAATTCATTTTTTACTTAGAGGCGGGTTCTGTGGAGAACACCCTTCAAGGGTATTTTTTATTCCGTTTTTACTCACAGGCGGGTTCTGAGGAGAAAACCCTTTAACTGTTTCTTTCATTCCGTTTTTACGTAGAGGCGGGTTCTGTGGATAAAACCTTTAACTGTTTCTTTAATTCTGTTTTTACTTAGAGTTGGGTTTCCTGGAGAAAACCCTTTAAATCTTTCTTTACTTCCGCTTTTACTAAGAAGGTGGGTTTTTTGGAGAAACCCTTTACCTGTTTCTTTAATTCCGTTTTTATTTGGAGAAGGGATCTATGGAGAAAACCCTTTAAATCTTTATTTAATTCCGTTTTTACTGAGAGGCGGGCTCTGTCGAGAAAACCCTTTAACTGTTTCTTTAATTCCGTTTTTACTTAGAGGCGGGCTATGTCGAGAAAACCCTTTAACTGTATCTTTAATTCCGTTTTTAGTTAGAGACGGGTTCTGTGGAGAAAACCCTTTAAGTGTTTCTTTAATTCCGTTTTTAGTTAGAGACGGGTTCTGTGGAGAAAACCCTTTAAATCTTTATTTAATTCCGCTTTTACTAGGAGGTGGGTTTCTTGGAGAAACCCATTACCTGTTTCTATTATTCCGTTTTTACTTAGATTCTGGTTCTGTGGAGAAACCCCTTTAAGGTTTTTTTTTAATTCCGTTTTTACTCATGGGCGGGTTCTGAGGAGAAAACCCTTTAACTGTTTCTTTAATTACGTTTTTACTTAGAGAAGGGTTCTGTGAAGAAAACCCTTTAAGTTTTTCTTTAATTCCGTTTTTAGTTAGAGACGGGTTCTGTGGACAAATCCCTTTAAATCATTATTTAATTCCGTTTTTACTGAGAGGCGGGCTATGTCGAGAAAACCCTTTAACATTATCTTATTCCGTTTTTACTTAGAGGCGGGTTCTGTGGAGAAAACCCTTTAACTGTATCTTTAATTCCGTTTTTAGTTAGAGACGGGTTCTGTGGAGAAAACCCTTTAAATCTTTATTTAATTCCGCTTTTACTAGGAGGTGGGTTTCTTGGAGAAACCCATTACCTGTTTCTTTTATTCCGTTTTTACTTAGAGGCTGGTTCTGTGGAGAAACTCTTTTAACTGTTTGTTTAATTCCGTCTTTACTTAGATTTGGGTTCCTTTGTGAAAACCCTTTTACCGTTTCATTAATTCATTTTTTACTTAGAGGTGGGTTCTGTGGAGAAAATCCTTCAAGGGTATTTTTTATTCCGTTTTTACTCACAGGCGGGTTCTGAGGAAAAAACCCTTTAACTGTTTCTTTCATTCCGTTTTTACTTAGAGGCGGGTTCTGTGGAGAAACCCCTTTAACTTTTTTTTAATTCCTTTTGTACTTAGAGTTGGGTTCTGTCGAGAAACCCCTTTAACTGTTTCTTTAATTCCATTTTTAATAAGAGGTGGGTTCTGTGGATAAAAACCTTTAAGGGTTTTTTTAATTCCGTTTTTACTCATGGGAGGGTTCTGAGGAGAAAACCCTTTAACTGTTTCTTTCATTACGTTTTTGCTTAGAGAAGGGTTCTGTGCAGAAAACTCTTTAAATCTTTATTTAATTCCGCTTTTACTAGGAGGTGGGTTTCTTGGAGAAACCCATTACATGTTTCTTTTATTCCATTTTTACTTAGAGGGTGGTTCTGTGCAGAAACCCCTTTAACTGTTTGTTTAATTCTGTTTTTACTTAGATTTGGGTTCCTTTGTGAAATCCCTTTTACCGTTTCTTTAATTCATTTTTTACTTAGAGGCGGGTTCTGTGGAGAAAACCCTTCAAGGGTATTTTTATTCCGTTTTTACGCACAGGCGGGTTCTGAGGAGAAAACCCTTTAAACTTTTCTTTACTTCCGCTTTTGCTAAGAGGTGTTTTTTTTGGAGAAACCCTTTACCTGTTTCTTTAATTCCGTTTTTATTTGGAGAAGGGCTTTATGGAGAAAACCCTTTAACTGTTTCTTTAATTATGCTTTTACTTAGATTTGGGTTGTTTGGAGAAAACCATTTAAGTGTTTCTGTAATTCCGTTTTTAATTAGAGATGGGTTCAGTGGAGAAAACCCTTTAAGGGTTTTTTTTAATTCCGTTTTTACTCATGGGCGGGTTCTGAGGAGAAAACCCTTTAACTGTTTCTTTCAATACGTTTTTACTTAGAGAAGGGTTCTGTGGAGAAAACCCTTTAAGTGTTTCTTTAATTCCGTTTTTAGTTAGAGACGGGTTCTGTGGAGAAAACCCTTTAAATCTTTATTTAATTCCGCTTTTACTAGGAGGTGGGTTTCTTGGAGAAACCCATTACCTGTTTCTTTTATTCCGTTTTTACTTAGATTCTGGTTCTGTGGAGAAACCCCTTTAACTGTTTCTTTAATTCCATTTTTAATAGGAGGCGGGTTCTGTGGAGAAAACCCTTTAAGGGTTTTTTTAATTCCGTTTTTACTCATGGGCGGGTTCTGAGGAGAAAACCCTTTAAGTGTTTCTTTAATTCCGTTTTTAGTTAGAGACAGGTTCTGTGGACAAATCCCTTTAAATCATTATTTAATTCCGTTTTTACTGAGAGGCGGGCTATGTCGAGAAAACCTTTAACATTCTTTTATTCCGTTTTTACTTAGAGAAGGGTTCTGTGGAGAAAACCCTTTAACTGTATCTTTAATTCCGTTTTTAGTTAGAGACGGGTTCTGTGGAGAAAACACTTTAAATCTTTATTTAATTCCGCTTTTACTAGGAGGTGGGTTTCTTGGAGAAACCCATTACCTGTTTCTTTTATTCCGTTTTTACTCAGAGACTTCTTCTGTGGAGAAACCCCTTTAACTGTTTGTTTAATTCTGTTTTTACTTAGATTTGGGTTCCTTTGTGAAAACCCTTTTACCGTTTCTTTAATTCATTTTTTACTTAGAGGCGGGTTCTGAGGAGAAAACCCTTTAACTGTTTCTCTCATTCTGTTTTTACTTAGATTTGGGTTGTTTGGAGAAAACCATTTAAATGTTTCTGTAATTCCGTTTTTACTTAGAGACGGGTTCTGTGGACAAAACCCTTTAAATCTTTATTTAATTCCGTTTTTACTGAGAGGCGGGCTCTGTCGAGAAAACCCTTTAACTGTTTCTTTAATTCCGTTTTTACTTAGAGGCGGGCTATGTCGAGAAAACCCTTTAACTGTATCTTTAATTCCGTTTTTAGTTAGAGACGGGTTCTGTGGAGAAAACCCTTTAAGTGTTTTTTTAATTCCGTTTTTAGTTAGAGACGGGTTCTGTGGAGAAAACCCTTTAAATCTTTATTTAATTCCGCTTTTACTAGGAGGTGGGTTTCTTGGAGAAACCCATTACCTGTTTCTTTTATTCCGTTTTTACTTAGATTCTGGTTCTGTGGAGAAACCCCTTTAACTGTTTGTTTAATTCTGTTTTTACTTAGATTTGGGTTCCTTTGTGAAAACCCTTTTACCGTTTCTTTAATTCATTTTTTACTTAGAGGTGGGTTCTGTGGAGAAAACCCTTCAAGGGTATTTTTTATTCCGTTTTTTACTCACAGGCGGGTTCTGAGGAGAAAACCCTTTAACTGTTTCTTTCATTCCGTTTTTACTTAGAGGCGGGTTCTGTGGATAAAACCTTTAACTGTTTCTTTAATTCTGTTTTTACTTAGATTTGGGTTGTTCGGAGAAAACCATTTAAATGTTTCTGTAATTCCGTTTTTACTTAGAGACGGGTTCAGTGGAGAAACCCCTTTAACTTTTTTGAATTCCTTTTGTACTTAGAGTTGGGTTCTGTGGAGAAACCCCTTTAACTGTTTCTTTAATTCCATTTTTAATAAGAGGCGGGTTCTGTGGAGAAAACCCTTTAAGGTTTTTTTTAATTCCGTTTTTACTCATGGGCGGGTTCTGAGGAGAAAACCTTTAACTGTTTCTTTCATTACGTTTTTACTTAGAGAAGGGTTCTGTGGAGAAAACCCTTTAAATATTTATTTAATTCCGTTTTTACTGAGAGGCGGGCTATGTCGAGAAAACCCTTTAACATTCTTTTATTCCATTTTTACTTAGAGGCGGGTTCTGTGGAGAAAACCCTTTAACTGTATCTTTAATTCCGTTTTTAGTTAGAGACGGGTTCTGTGGAGAAAACCCTTTAAATCTTTATTTAATTCCGCTTTTACTAGGAGGTCGGTTTCTTGGAGAAACCCATTACCTGTTTCTTTTATTCCGTTTTTACTTAGAGGCTGGTTCTGTGGAGAAACCCCTTTAACTGTTTGTTTAATTCTGTTTTTACTTAGATTCGGGTTCCTTTGTGAAAACCCTTTAACTGTTTCTTTCATTCCGTTTTTACGTAGAGGCGGGTTCTGTTGATAAAACCTTTAACTGTTTCTTTAATTCTGTTTTTACTTAGAGTTGGGTTTCCTGGAGAAAACCCTTTAAACTTGTCTTTACTTCCGCTTTTACTAAGAGGTGGTTTTTTTGGAGAAACCCTTTACCTGTTTCTTTAATTACGTTTTTACTTAGAGAAGGGTTCTGTGGAGAAAACCCTTTAACTGTTTCTTTAATTCTGTTTTACTTAGATTTGGGTTGCCTGGAGAAAACCCTTTAAAGTTTTCTTTACTTCCGCTTTTACTAAGAGGTGGTTTTTTTTGGAGAAACCCTTTACCTGTTTCTTTAATTCCGTTTTTACTTAGAGGCGGGTTCTGTGGAGAAACCCCTTTAACTGTTTGTTTAATTCTGTTTTTACTTAGATTCGGGTTCCTTTGTGAAAACCCTTTTACCGTTTCTTTAATTCATTTTTTACTTAGAGGCGGGTTCTGTGGAGAAAACCCTTCAAGGGTATTTTTTATTCCGTTTTTACTCACAGGCGGGTTCTGAGGAGAAAACCTTTTAACTGTTTCTTTCATTCCGTTTTTACGTAGAGGCGGGTTCTGTGGATAAAACCTTTAACTGTTTCTTTAATTCTGTTTTTACTTAGAGTTGGGTTTCCTGGAGAAAACCCTTTAAATCTTTCTTTACTTCCGCTTTTACTAAGAGGTGGGTTTTTTGGAGAAACCCTTTACCTGTTTCTTTAATTCCGTTTTTATTTGGAGAAGGGATCTATGGAGAAAACCCTTTAACTGTTTCTTTAATTCTGCTTTTACTTAGATTTGGGTTGTTTGGAGAAAACCTTTTAAATGTTTCTGTAATTCCGTTTTTACTTAGAGACGGGTTCTGTGGACAAAACCCTTTAAATCTTTATTTAATTCCGTTTTTACTGAGAGGCGGGCTCTGTCGAGAAAACCCTTTAACTGTTTCTTTAATTCCATTTTTACTTAGAGGCGGGCTATGTCGAGAAAACCCTTTAACTGTATCTTTAATTCCGTTTTTAGTTAGAGACGGGTTCTGTGGAGAAAACCCTTTAAGTGTTTCTTTAATTCCGTTTTTAGTTAGAGACGGGTTCTGTGGAGAAAACCCTTTAAATCTTTATTTAATTCCGCTTTTACTAGGAGGTGGGTTTCTTGGAGAAACCCATTACCTGTTTTTTTATTCCGTTTTTACTTAGATTCTGGTTCTGTGGAGAAACCCCTTTAACTGTTTCTTTAATTCCATTTTTAATAGGAGGCGGGTTCTGTGGAGAAAACCCTTTAAGGGTTTTTTTAATTCCGGTTTTACTCATGGGCGGGTTCTGAGGAGAAAACCCTTTAAGTGTTTCTTTAATTCCGTTTTTAGTTAGAGACGGGTTCTGTGGACAAATCCCTTTAAATCATTATTTAATTCCGTTTTTACTGAGAGGCGGGCTATGTCGAGAAAACCTTTAACATTCTTTTATTCCGTTTTTACTTAGAGGCGGGTTCTGTGGAGAAAACCCTTTAACTGTATCTTTAATTCCGTTTTTAGTTAGAGACGGGTTCTGTGGAGAAAACACTTTAAATCTTTATTTAATTCCGCTTTTACTAGGAGGTCGGTTTCTTGGAGAAACCCATTACCTGTTTCTTTTATTCCGTTTTTACTTAGAGGCTGGTTCTGTGGAGAAACCCCTTTAACTGTTTGTTTAATTCTGTTTTTACTTAGATTCGGGTTCCTTTGTGAAAACCCTTTAACTGTTTCTTTCATTCCGTTTTTACGTAGAGGCGGGTTCTGTGGATAAAACCTTTAACTGTTTCTTTAATTCTGTTTTTACTTAGAGTTGGGTTTCCTGGAGAAAACCCTTTAAATCTTTCTTTACTTCCGCTTTCACTAAGAGGTGGGTTTCTTGGAGAAACCCTTTACCTGTTTCTTTAATTACGTTTTTACTTAGAGAAGGGTTCTGTGGAGAAAACCCTTTAACTGTTTCTTTAATTCTGCTTTTACTTAGATTTGGGTTGTTTGGAGAAAACCTTTTAAATGTTTCTGTAATTCCGTTTTTACTTAGAGACGGGTTTTGTGGACAAAACCCTTTAAATCTTTATTTAATTCCGTTTTTACTGAGAGGCGGGTTCTGTGGACAAAACCCTTTAAATCTTTATTTAATTCCGTTTTTACTGAGAGGCGGGCTCTGTCGAGAAAACCCTTTAACTGTTTCTTTAATTCCGTTTTTACTTAGAGGCGGGCTATGTCGAGAAAACCCTTTAACTGTATCTTTAATTCCGTTTTTAGTTAGAGACGGGTTCTGTGGAGAAAACCCTTTAAGTGTTTCTTTAATTCCGTTTTTAGTTAGAGACGGGTTCTGTGGAGAAAACCCTTTAAATCTTTATTTAATTCCGCTTTTACTAGGAGGTGGGTTTCTTGGAGAAACCCATTAACTGTTTTTTTATTCCGTTTTTACTTAGATTCTGGTTCTGTGTAGAAACCCCTTTAACTGTTTCTTTAATTCCATTTTTAATAGGAGGCGGGTTCTGTGGAGAAAACCCTTTAAGGGTTTTTTTAATTCCGTTTTTACTCATGGGCGGGTTCTGAGGAGAAAACCCTTTAAGTTTTTCTTTAATTCCGTTTTTACTTAGAGACGGGTTCTGTGGACAAATCCCTTTAAATCATTATTTAATTCCGTTTTTACTGAGAGGCGGGCTATGTCGAGAAAACCTTTAACATTCTTTTATTCCGTTTTTACTTAGAGGCGGGTTCTGTGGAGAAAACCCTTTAACTGTATCTTTAATTCCGTTTTTAGTTAGAGACGGGTTCTGTGGAGAAAACACTTTAAATCTTTATTTAATTCCGCTTTTACTAGGAGGTGGGTTTCTTGGAGAAACCCATTACCTGTTTTTTATTCCGTTTTTACTCAGAGACTTCTTCTGTGGAGAAACCCCTTTAACTGTTTGTTTAATTCTGTTTTTACTTAGATTTGGGTTCCTTTGTGAAAACCCTTTTACCGTTTCTTTAATTCATTTTTTATTTAGAGGCGGGTTCTGAGGAGAAAACCCTTTAACTGTTTCTCTCATTCTGTTTTTACTTAGATTTAGGTTGTTTGGAGAAAACCATTTAAATGTTTCTGTAATTCCGTTTTTACTTAGAGACGGGTTCTGTGGACAAAACCCTTTAAATCTTTATTTAATTCCGTTTTTACTGAGAGGCGGGCTCTGTCGAGAAAATCCTTTAACTGTTTCTTTAATTCCGTTTTTACTTAGAGGCGGGCTATGTCGAGAAAACCCTTTAACTGTATCTTTAATTCCGTTTTTAGTTAGAGACGGGTTCTGTGGAGAAAACCCTTTAAGTGTTTTTTTAATTCCGTTTTTAGTTAGAGACGGGTTCTGTGGAGAAAACCCTTTAAATCTTTATTTAATTCCGCTTTTACTAGGAGGTGGGTTTCTTGGAGAAACCCATTACCTGTTTCTTTTATTCCGTTTTTACTTAGATTCTGGTTCTGTGGAGAAACCCCTTTAACTGTTTGTTTAATTCTGTTTTTACTTAGATTTGGGTTCCTTTGTGAAAACCCTTTTACCGTTTCTTTAATTCATTTTTTACTTAGAGGTGGGTTCTGTGGAGAAAACCCTTCAAGGGTATTTTTTATTCCGTTTTTTACTCACAGGCGGGTTCTGAGGAGAAAACCCTTTAACTGTTTCTTTCATTCCGTTTTTACTTAGAGGCGGGTTCTGTGGATAAAACCTTTAACTGTTTCTTTAATTCTGTTTTTACTTAGATTTGGGTTGTTCGGAGAAAACCATTTAAATGTTTCTGTAATTCCGTTTTTACTTAGAGACGGGTTCAGTGGAGAAACCCCTTTAACTTTTTTTTAATTCCTTTTGTACTTAGATTCTGGTTCTGTGGAGAAACCCCTTTAACTGTTTCTTTAATTCCATTTTTAATAAGAGGCGGGTTCTGTGGAAAAAACCCTTTAAGGTTTTTTTTAATTCCGTTTTTACTCATGGGCGGGTTCTGAGGAGAAAACCTTTAACTGTTTCTTTCATTACGTTTTTACTTAGAGAAGGGTTCTGTGGAGAAAACCCTTTAAATATTTATTTAATTCCGTTTTTACTGAGAGGCGGGCTATGTCGAGAAAACCCTTTAACATTCTTTTATTCCATTTTTACTTAGAGGCGGGTTCTGTGGAGAAAACCCTTTAACTGTATCTTTAATTCCGTTTTTAGTTAGAGACGGGTTCTGTGGAGAAAACCCTTTAAATCTTTATTTAATTCCGCTTTTACTAGGAGGTCGGTTTCTTGGAGAAACCCATTACCTGTTTCTTTTATTCCGTTTTTACTTAGAGGCTGGTTCTGTAGAGAAACCCCTTTAACTGTTTGTTTAATTCTGTTTTTACTTAGATTCGGGTTCCTTTGTGAAAACCCTTTAACTGTTTCTTTCATTCCGTTTTTACGTAGAGGCGGGTTCTGTGGATAAAACCCTTTAACTGTTTCTTTAATTCTGCTTTTACTTAGATTTGGGTTGTTTGGAGAAAACCTTTTAAATGTTTCTGTAATTCCGTTTTTACTTAGAGACGGGTTTTGTGGACAAAACCCTTTAAATCTTTATTTAATTCCGTTTTTACTGAGAGGCGGGTTCTGTGGACAAAACCCTTTAAATCTTTATTTAATTCCGTTTTTACTGAGAGGCGGGCTCTGTCGAGAAAACCCTTTAACTGTTTCTTTAATTCCGTTTTTACTTAGAGGCGGGCTATGTCGAGAAAACCCTTTAACTGTATCTTTAATTCCGTTTTTAGTTAGAGACGGGTTCTGTGGAGAAAACCCTTTAAGTGTTTCTTTAATTCCGTTTTTAGTTAGAGACGGGTTCTGTGGAGAAAACCCTTTAAATCTTTATTTAATTCCGCTTTTACTAGGAGGTGGGTTTCTTGGAGAAACCCATTAACTGTTTTTTTTATTCCGTTTTTACTTAGATTCTGGTTCTGTGTAGAAACCCCTTTAACTGTTTCTTTAATTCCATTTTTAATAGGAGGCGGGTTCTGTGGAGAAAACCCTTTAAGGGTTTTTTTAATTCCGTTTTTACTCATGGGCGGGTTCTGAGGAGAAAACCCTTTAAGTGTTTCTTTAATTCCGTTTTTACTTAGAGACGGGTTCTGTGGACAAATCCCTTTAAATCATTATTTAATTCCGTTTTTACTGAGAGGCGGGCTATGTCGAGAAAACCTTTAACATTCTTTTATTCCGTTTTTACTTAGAGGCGGGTTCTGTGGAGAAAACCCTTTAACTGTATCTTTAATTCCGTTTTTAGTTAGAGACGGGTTCTGTGGAGAAAACACTTTAAATCTTTATTTAATTCCGCTTTTACAAGGAGGTGGGTTTCTTGGAGAAACCCATTACCTGTTTTTTATTCCGTTTTTACTCAGAGACTTCTTCTGTGGAGAAACCCCTTTAACTGTTTGTTTAATTCTGTTTTTACTTAGATTTGGGTTCCTTTGTGAAAACCCTTTTACCGTTTCTTTAATTCATTTTTTATTTAGAGGCGGGTTCTGAGGAGAAATCCCTTTAACTGTTTCTCTCATTCTGTTTTTACTTAGATTTAGGTTGTTTGGAGAAAACCATTTAAATGTTTCTGTAATTCCGTTTTTACTTAGAGACGGGTTCTGTGGACAAAACCCTTTAAATCTTTATTTAATTCCGTTTTTACTGAGAGGCGGGCTCTGTCGAGAAAACCCTTTAACTGTTTCTTTAATTCCGTTTTTACTTAGAGGCGGGCTATGTCGAGAAAACCCTTTAACTGTATCTTTAATTCCGTTTTTAGTTAGAGACGGGTTCTGTGGAGAAAACCCTTTAAGTGTTTTTTTTATTCCGTTTTTAGTTAGAGACGGGTTCTGTGGAGAAAACCCTTTAAATCTTTATTTAATTCCGCTTTTACTAGGAGGTGGGTTTCTTGGAGAAACCCATTACCTGTTTCTTTTATTCCGTTTTTACTTAGATTCTGGTTCTGTGGAGAAACCCCTTTAACTGTTTGTTTAATTCTGTTTTTACTTAGATTTGGGTTCCTTTGTGAAAACCCTTTTACCGTTTCTTTAATTCATTTTTTACTTAGAGGTGGGTTCTGTGGAGAAAACCCTTCAAGGGTATTTTTTATTCCGTTTTTTACTCACAGGCGGGTTCTGAGGAGAAAACCCTTTAACTGTTTCTTTCATTCCGTTTTTACTTAGAGGCGGGTTCTGTGGATAAAACCTTTAACTGTTTCTTTAATTCTGTTTTTACTTAGATTTGGGTTGTTCGGAGAAAACCATTTAAATGTTTCTGTAATTCCGTTTTTACTTAGAGACGGGTTCAGTGGAGAAACCCCTTTAACTTTTTTTTAATTCCTTTTGTACTTAGATTCTGGTTCTGTGGAGAAAGCCCTTTAACTGTTTCTTTAATTCCATTTTTAATAAGAGGCGGGTTCTGTGGAAAAAACCCTTTAAGGTTTTTTTTAATTCCGTTTTTACTCATGGGCGGGTTCTGAGGAGAAAACCTTTAACTGTTTCTTTCATTACGTTTTTACTTAGAGAAGGGTTCTGTGGAGAAAACCCTTTAAATATTTATTTAATTCCGTTTTTACTGAGAGGCGGGCTATGTCGAGAAAACCCTTTAACATTCTTTTATTCCATTTTTACTTAGAGGCGGGTTCTGTGGAGAAAACCCTTTAACTGTATCTTTAATTCCGTTTTTAGTTAGAGACGGGTTCTGTGGAGAAAACACTTTAAATCTTTATTTAATTCCGCTTTTACTAGGAGGTCGGTTTCTTGGAGAAACCCATTACCTGTTTCTTTTATTCCGTTTTTACTTAGAGGCTGGTTCTGTAGAGAAACCCCTTTAACTGTTTGTTTAATTCTGTTTTTACTTAGATTCGGGTTCCTTTGTGAAAACCCTTTAACTGTTTCTTTCATTCCGTTTTTACGTAGAGGCGGGTTCTGTGGATAAAACCTTTTAACTGTTTCTTTAATTCTGTTTTTACTTAGAGTTGGGTTTCCTGGAGAAAACCCTTTAAATCTTTCTTTACTTCCGCTTTTACTAAGAGGTGGGTTTCTTGGAGAAACCCTTTACCTGTTTCTTTAATTACGTTTTTACTTAGAGAAGGGTTCTGTGGAGAAAACCCTTTAACTGTTTCTTTAATTCTGTTTTACTTAGATTTGGGTTGCCTGGTGAAAACCCTTTAAACTTTTCTTTACTTCCGCTTTTACTAAGAGGTGGTTTTTTTTGGAGAAACCCTTTACCTGTTTCTTTAATTCCGTTTTTACTTAGAGGCTGGTTCTGTGGAGAAACCCCTTTAACTGTTTGTTTAATTGTGTTTTTACTTAGATTCGGGTTCCTTTGTGAAAACCCTTTTACCGTTTCTTTAATTCATTTTTTACTTAGAGGCGGGTTCTGTGGAGAAAACCCTTCAAGGGTATTTTTTATTCCGTTTTTACTCACAGGCGGGTTCTGAGGAGAAAACCCTTTAACTGTTTCTTTCATTCCGTTTTTACGTAGAGGCGGGTTCTGTGGATAAAACCTTTAACTGTTTCTTTAATTCTGTTTTTACTTAGATTTGGGTTTCCTGGAGAAAACCCTTTAAATCTTTCTTTACTTCCGCTTTTACTTAGATTTGGGTTGTTTGGAGAAAACCTTTTAAATGTTTCTGTAATTCCGTTTTTACTTAGAGACGGGTTCTGTGGACAAAACCCTTTAAATCTTTATTTAATTCCGTTTTTACTGAGAGGCGAGCTCTGTCAAGAAAACCCTTTAACTGTTTCTTTAATTCCGTTTTTACTTAGAGGCGGGCTATGGCGAGAAAACCCTTTAACTGTATCTTTAATTCCGTTTTTAGTTAGAGACGGGTTCTGTGGAGAAAACCCTTTAAGTGTTTTTTTAATTCCGTTTTTAGTTAGAGACGGGTTCTGTGGACAAAACCCTTTAAATCTTTATTTAATTCCGTTTTTACTCACAGGCGGGTTCTGAGGAGAAAACTCATTAACTGTTTCTTTCATTCCGTTTTTACGTAGAGGCGGGTTCTGTGGATAAAACCTTTAACTGTTTCTTTAATTCTGTTTTTACTTAGAGTTGGGTTTCCTGGAGAAAACCCTTTAAATCTTTCTTTACTTCCGCTTTTACTAAGAGGTGGGTTTCTTGGAGAATCCCTTTACCTGTTTCTTTAATTACGTTTTTACTTAGAGAAGGGTTCTGTGGAGAAAACCCTTTAACTGTTTCTTTAATTCTGTTTTACTTAGATTTGGGTTGCCTGGAGAAAACCCTTTAAACTTTTCTTTACTTCCGCTTTTACTAAGAGGTGGTTTTTTTGGAGAAACCCTTTACCTGTTTCTTTAATTCCGTTTTTATTTGGAGACGGGTTCTGTGGAGAAAACCCTTTAAGTGTTTTTTTAATTCCGTTTTTACTTAGAGAAGGGTTCTGTGGAGAAAACCCTTTACCTGTTTCTTTAATTCCGTTTTTAGTTAGAGACGGGTTCTGTGGAGAAAACCCTTTAAATCTTTATTTAATTCCGTTTTTACTGAGAGGCGGTCTCTGTCGAGAAAACCCTTTAACTAATTATTTTATTCCGTTTTTACTTAGAGGCGGGTTCAGTGGAGAAAACCCTTTAACTGTTTCTTTAATTCCGTTTTTAGCTAGAGACGGGTTCTGTGGAGAAAACCCTTTAACTGTTTCTTTCTTTACGTTTTTACTTAGAGAAGGGTTCTGTGGAGAAAACCCTTTACGTGTTTCTTTAATTCCGTTTTTAGTTAGAGACGGGTTCTGTGGAGAAAACCCTTTAAATCTTTATTTAATTCCGCTTTTACTAGGAGGTGGGTTTCTTGGAGAAACCCATTACCTGTTTCTATTATTCCGTTTTTACCTAGATTCTGGTTCTTTGGAGAAACCCCTTTAAGGTTTTTTTTTAATTCCGTTTTTACTCATGGGCGGGTTCTGAGGAGAAAACCCTTTAACTGTTTCTTTCATTACGTTTTTAGTTAGAGACGGGTTCTGTGGAGAAAACCCTTTAAATATTTATTTAATTCCGTTTTTACAGAGAGGCGGGCTCTGTCGAGAAAACCCTTTAACTAATTATTTTATTCCGTTTTTACTTAGAGGCGGGTTCTGTGGAGAAAACCCTTTAAATATTTATTTAATTCCGTTTTTACAGAGAGGCGGGCTCTGTCGAGAAAACCCTTTAACTAATTATTTTATTCCGTTTTTACTTAGAGGCGGGTCTGTGGAGAAAACCCTTTAACTGTTTCTTTCATTACGTTTTTACTTAGAGAAGGGTTCTGTGGAGAAAACCCTTTAAGTGTTTCTTTAATTCCGTTTTTAGTTAGAGACGGGTTCTGTGGAGAAAACCCTTTAAATCTTTATTTAATTCCGTTTTTACTGAGAGGCGGGCTCTGTCGAGAAAACCCTTTAACTAATTATTTTATTCCGTTTTTACTTAGAGGCGGGTTCAGTGGAGAAAACCCTTTAACTGTTTCTTTATTTCCGTTTTTAGCTAGAGACGGGTTCTGTGGAGAAAACCCTTTAACTGTTTCTTTCATTACGTTTTTACTTAGAGAAAGGTTCTGTGGAGAAAACCCTTTACGTGTTTCTTTAATTCCGTTTTTAGTTAGAGACAGGTTCTGTGGACAAATCCCTTTAAATCATTATTTAATTCCGTTTTTACTGAGAGGCGGGCTATGTCGAGAAAACCTTTAACATTCTTTTATTCCGTTTTTACTTAGAGGCGGGTTCTGTGGAGAAAACCCTTTAACTGTTTGTTTAATTCTGTTTTTACTAAGAGGTGGTTTTTTTGGAGAAACCCTTTACCTGTTTCTTTAATTCCGTTTTTACTTAGAGGCTGGTTCTGTGGAGAAACCACTTTAACTGTTTGTTTAATTCTGTTTTACTTAGATTCGGGTTCCTTTGTGAAAACCCTTTTACCGTTTCTTTAATTCATTTTTTACTTACAGGCGGGTTCTGTGGAGAAAACCCTTCAAGGGTATTTTTTATTCCGTTTTTACTCACAGGCGGGTTCTGAGGAGAAAACCCTTTAACTGTTTCTTTCATTCCGTTTTTACGTAGAGGCGGGTTCTGTGGATAAAACCTTTAACTGTTTTTTTAATTCTGTTTTTACTTAGAGTTGGGTTTCCTGGAGAAAACCCTTTAAATCTTTCTTTAATTCCGCTTTTACTAAGAGGTGGGTTTCTTGGATAAACCCTTTACCTGTTTCTTTAATTACGTTTTTACTTAGAGAAGGGTTCTGTGGAGAAAACCCTTTAACTGTTTCTTTAATTCTGTTTTACTTAGATTTGGGTTGCCTGGAGAAAACCCTTTAAACTTTTCTTTACTTCCGCTTTTACTAAGAGGTGGTTTTTTTGGAGAAACCCTTTACCTGTTTCTTTAATTCCGTTTTTATTTAGAGACGGTTTCTGTGGAGAAAACCCTTTAAATCTTTATTTAATTCCGTTTTTACAGAGAGGCGGGCTCTGTCGAGAAAACCCTTTAACTAATTATTTTATTCCGTTTTTACTTAGAGGCGGGTCTGTGGAGAAAACCCTTTAACTGTTTCTTTCATTACGTTTTTACTTAGAGAAGGGTTCTGTGGAGAAAACCCTTTAAGTGTTTCTTTAATTCCGTTTTTAGTTAGAGACGGGTTCTGTGGAGAAAACCCTTTAAATCTTTATTTAATTCCGTTTTTACTGAGAGGCGGGCTCTGTCGAGAAAACCCTTTAACTAATTATTTTATTCCGTTTTTACTTAGAGGCGGGTTCAGTGGAGAAAACCCTTTAACTGTTTCTTTAATTCCGTTTTTAGCTAGAGACGGGTTCTGTGGAGAAAACCCTTTAACTGTTTCTTTCATTACGTTTTTACTTAGAGAAGGGTTCTGTGGAGAAAACCCTTTACGTGTTTCTTTAATTCCGTTTTTAGTTAGAGACGGGTTCTGTGGAGAAAACCCTTTAAATCTTTATTTAATTCCGCTTTTACTAGGAGGTGGGTTTCTTGGAGAAACCCATTACCTGTATCTTTTATTCCGTTTTTACTTAGATTTGGGTTCCTTTGTGAAAACCCTTTTACCGTTTCTTTAATTCATTTTTTACTTAGAGGCGGGAACTGAGGAGAAAACCCTTTAACTGTTTCTTTCATTCTGTTTTTACTTAGATTTGGGTTGTTTGGAGAAAACCATTTAAATGTTTCTGTAATTCCGTTTTTACTTAGATTTGGGTTGTTTGGAGAAAACCATTTAAATTTTTCTGTAATTCCGTTTTTATTTAGAGACGGGTTCAGTGGAGAAACCCCTTTAACTGTTTTTTAATTCCTTTTGTACTTAGATTCTGGTTCTGTGGAGAAACCCCTTTAACTGTTTCTTTAATTCCATTTTTAATAAGAGGCGGGTTCTGTGGAGAAAACTCTTTAAGGTTTTTTTTAATTCCGTTTTTACTCATGGGCGGGTTCTGAGGAGAAAACCTTTAACTGTTTCTTTCATTACGTTTTTACTTATAGAAGGGTTCTGTGGAGAAAACCCTTTAAATCTTTATTTAATTCCGTTTTTACTGAGAGGCGGGTTCTGAGGAGAAAACCCTTTAACTGTATCTTTAATTCCGTTTTTAGTTAGAGACGGGTTCTGTGGAGAAAACCCTTTAAATCTTTATTTAATTCCTCTTTTACTAGGAGGTCGGTTTCTTGGAGAAACCCATTACCTGTTTCTTTTATTCCGTTTTTACTTAGAGGCTGGTTCTGTGGAGAAACCCCTTTAACTGTTTGTTTAATTCTGTTTTTACTTAGATTTGCGTTCCTTTGTGAAAACCCTTTTACCGTTTCTTTAATTCATTTTTTACTTAGAGGCGGGTTCTGAGGAGAAAACCCTTTAACTGTTTCTTTCATTCTGTTTTTACTTAGATTTGGGTTGTTTGGAGAAAACCATTTAAATGTTTCTGTAATTCCGTTTTTACTTAGATTTGGGTTGTTTGGAGAAAACCATTTAAATTTTTCTGTAATTCCGTTTTTATTTAGAGACGGGTTCAGTGGAGAAACCCCTTTAACTGTTTTTTAATTCCTTTTGTACTTAGATTCTGGTTCTGTGGAGAAACCCCTTTAACTGTTTCTTTAATTCCATTTTTAATAAGAGGCGGGTTCTGTGGAGAAAACTCTTTAAGGTTTTTTTTAATTCCGTTTTTACTCATGGGCGGGTTCTGAGGAGAAAACCTTTAACTGTTTCTTTCATTACGTTTTTACTTATAGAAGGGTTCTGTGGAGAAAACCCTTTAAATCTTTATTTAATTCCGTTTTTACTGAGAGGCGGGTTCTGAGGAGAAAACCCTTTAACTATATCTTTAATTCCGTTTTTAGTTAGAGACGGGTTCTGTGGAGAAAACCCTTTAAATCTTTATTTAATTCCTCTTTTACTAGGAGGTCGGTTTCTTGGAGAAACCCATTACCTGTTTCTTTTATTCCGTTTTTACTTAGAGGCTGGTTCTGTGGAGAAACCCCTTTAACTGTTTTTTAATTCCTTTTGTACTTAGATTCTGGTTCTGTGGAGAAACCCCTTTAACTGTATCTTTAATTCCGTTTTTAGTTAGAGACGGGTTCTGTGGAGAAAACCCTTTAAATCTTTATTTAATTCCTCTTTTACTAGGAGGTCGGTTTCTTGGAGAAACCCATTACCTGTTTCTTTTATTCCGTTTTTACCTAGAGGCTGGTTCTGTGGAGAAACCCCTTTAACTGTTTGTTTAATTCTGTTTTTACTTAGATTTGCGTTCCTTTGTGAAAACCCTTTTACCGTTTCTTTAATTCATTTTTTACTTAGAGGCGGGTTCTGAGGAGAAAACCCTTTAACTGTTTCTTTCATTCCGCTTTTACTTAGATTTGGGTTGTCTGGAGAAAACCCTTTAAACTTTTCTTTACTTCCGCTTTTACTAAGAGGTGGTTTTTTTGGAGAAACCCTTTACCTGTTTCTTTAATTCCGCTTTTATTTTGGAGAAGGGATCTATGGAGAAAACCCTTTAACTGTTTCTTTAATTCTGCTTTTACTTAGATTTGGGTTGTTTGGAGAAAACCTTTTAAATGTTTCTGTAATTCCGTTTTTACTTAGAGACGGGTTCTGTGGAGAAAACCCTTTAAATCTTTATTTAATTCCGTTTTTACTGAGAGGCGGGCTCTGTCGAGAAAACCCTTTAACTAATTATTTTATTCCGTTTTTACTTAGAGGCGGGTTCAGTGGAGAAAACCCTTTAACTGTTTCTTTAATTCCGTTTTTAGCTAGAGACGGGTTCTGTGGAGAAAACCCTTTAACTAATTATTTCATTCCGTTTTTACTTAGAGGCGGGTCTGTGGAGAAAACCCTTTAACTAATTATTTTATTCCGTTTTTACTTAGAGGCGGGCTCTGTCGAGAAAACCCTTTAACTAATTATTTTATTCCGTTTTTACTTAGAGGCGGGTTCTGTGGAGAAAACCCTTTAAATATTTATTTAATTCCGTTTTTACAGAGAGGCGGGCTCTGTCGAGAAAACCCTTTAACTAATTATTTTATTCCGTTTTTACTTAGAGGCGGGTCTGTGGAGAAAACCCTTTAACTGTTTCTTTCATTACGTTTTTACTTAGAGAAGGGTTCTGTGGAGAAAACCCTTTAAGTGTTTCTTTAATTCCGTTTTTAGTTAGAGACGGGTTCTGTGGAGAAAACCCTTTAAATCTTTATTTAATTCCGTTTTTACTGAGAGGCGGGCTCTGTCGAGAAAACCCTTTAACTAATTATTTTATTCCGTTTTTACTTAGAGGCGGGTTCAGTGGAGAAAACCCTTTAACTGTTTCTTTAATTCCGTTTTTAGCTAGAGACGGGTTCTGTGGAGAAAACCCTTTAACTGTTTCTTTCATTACGTTTTTACTTAGAGAAAGGTTCTGTGGAGAAAACCCTTTACGTGTTTCTTTAATTCCGTTTTTAGTTAGAGACGGGTTCTGTGGACAAATCCCTTTAAATCATTATTTAATTCCGTTTTTACTGAGAGGCGGGCTATGTCGAGAAAACCTTTAACATTCTTTTATTCCGTTTTTACTTAGAGGCGGGTTCTGTGGAGAAAACCCCTTTAACTGTTTGTTTAATTCTGTTTTTACTTAGATTCGGGTTCCTTTGTGAAAACCCTTTTACCGTTTCTTTAATTCATTTTTTACTTAGAGGCGGGTTCTGTGGAGAAAACCCTTCAAGGGTATTTTTTATTCCGTTTTTACTCACAGGCGGGTTCTGAGGAGAAAACCCTTTAACTGTTTCTTTCATTCCGTTTTACTTAGATTTGGGTTGCCTGGAGAAAACCCTTTAAACTTTTCTTTACTTCCGCTTTTACTAAGAGGTGGTTTTTTTGGAGAAACCCTTTACCTGTTTCTTTAATTCCGTTTTTACTTAGAGGCTGGTTCTGTGGAGAAACCACTTTAACTGTTTGTTTAATTCTGTTTTTACTTAGATTCGGGTTCCTTTGTGAAAACCCTTTTACCGTTTCTTTAATTCATTTTTTACTTAGAGGCGGGTTCTGTGGAGAAAACCCTTCAAGGGTATTTTTTATTCCGTTTTTACTCACAGGCGGTTTCTGAGGAGAAAACCCTTTAACTGTTTCTTTCATTCCGTTTTTACGTAGAGGCGGGTTCTGTGGATAAAACCTTTAACTGTTTCTTTAATACTGTTTTACTTAGATTTGGGTTGCCTGGAGAAAACCCTTTAAACTTTTCTTTACTTCCGCTTTTACTAAGAGGTGGTTTTTTTGGAGAAACCCTTTACCTGTTTCTTTAATTCCGTTTTTATTTGGAGACGGTTTCTGTGGAGAAAACCCTTTAAATCTTTATTTAATTCCGTTTTTACAGAGAGGCGGGCTCTGTCGAGAAAACCCTTTAACTAATTATTTTATTCCGTTTTTACTTAGAGGCGGATCTGTGGAGAAAACCCTTTAACTGTTTCTTTCATTACGTTTTTACTTAGAGAAGGGTTCTGTGGAGAAAACCCTTTAAGGGTTTCTTTAATTCCGTTTTTAGTTAGAGACGGGTTCTGTGGAGAAAACCCTTTAAATCTTTATTTAATTCCGCTTTTACTAGGAGGTGGGTTTCTTGGAGAAACCCATTACCTGTTTCTATTATTCCGTTTTTACTTAGATCCTGGTTCTGTGGAGAAACCCCTTTAAGGTTTTTTTTTAATTCCGTTTTTACTCATGGGCGGGTTCTGAGGAGAAAACCCCTTAACTGTATCTTTAATTCCGTTTTTAGTTAGAGACGGGTTCTGTGGAGAAAACACTTTAAATCTTTATTTAATTCCGCTTTTACTAGGAGGTGGGTTTCTTGGAGAAACCCATTACCTGTATCTTTTATTCCGTTTTTACTTAGATTTGGGTTCCTTTGTGAAAACCCTTTTACCGTTTCTTTAATTCATTTTTTACTTAGAGGCGGGTTCTGAGGAGAAAACCCTTTAACTGTTTCTTTCATTCTGTTTTTACTTAGATTTGGGTTGTTTGGAGAAAACCATTTAAATGTTTCTGTAATTCCGTTTTTACTTAGATTTGGGTTGTTTGGAGAAAACCATTTAAATTTTTCTGTAATTCCGTTTTTATTTAGAGACGGGTTCAGTGGAGAAACCCCTTTAACTGTTTTTTAATTCCTTTTGTACTTAGATTCTGGTTCTGTGGAGAAACCCCTTTAACTGTTTCTTTAATTCCATTTTTAATAAGAGGCGGGTTCTGTGGAGAAAACTCTTTAAGGTTTTTTTTAATTCCGTTTTTACTCATGGGCGGGTTCTGAGGAGAAAACCTTTAACTGTTTCTTTCATTACGTTTTTACTTATAGAAGGGTTCTGTGGAGAAAACCCTTTAAATCTTTATTTAATTCCGTTTTTACTGAGAGGCGGGTTCTGAGGAGAAAACCCTTTAACTGTATCTTTAATTCCGTTTTTAGTTAGAGACGGGTTCTGTGGAGAAAACCCTTTAAATCTTTATTTAATTCCGTTTTTACTGAGAGGCGGGCTCTGTCGAGAAAACCCTTTAACTAATTATTTTATTCCGTTTTTACTTAGAGGCGGGTTCAGTGGAGAAAACCCTTTAACTGTTTCTTTAATTCCGTTTTTAGCTAGAGACGGGTTCTGTGGAGAAAACCCTTTAACTGTTTCTTTCTTTACGTTTTTACTTAGAGAAGGGTTCTGTGGAGAAAACCCTTTACGTGTTTCTTTAATTCCGTTTTTAGTTAGAGACGGGTTCTGTGGAGAAAACCCTTTAAATCTTTATTTAATTCCGCTTTTACTAGGAGGTGGGTTTCTTGGAGAAACCCGTTACCTGTTTCTATTATTCCGTTTTTACTTAGATTCTGGTTCTGTGGAGAAACCCCTTTAAGGTTTTTTTTTAATTCCGTTTTTACTCATGGGCGGGTTCTGAGGAGAAAACCCTTTAACTGTTTCTTTCATTACGTTTTTAATTAGAGAAGGGTTCTGTGGATAAAACCCTTTAAGTGTTTCTTTAATTCCGTTTTTAGTTAGAGACGGGTTCTGTGGAGAAAACCCTTTAAATATTTATTTAATTCCGTTTTTACAGAGAGGCGGGCTCTGTCGAGAAAACCCTTTAACTAATTATTTTATTCCGTTTTTACTTAGAGGCGGGTTCTGTGGAGAAAACCCTTTAAATATTTATTTAATTCCGTTTTTACAGAGAGGCGGGCTCTGTCGAGAAAACCCTTTAACTAATTATTTTATTCCGTTTTTACTTAGAGGCGGGTCTGTGGAGAAAACCCTTTAACTGTTTCTTTCATTACGTTTTTACTTAGAGAAGGGTTCTGTGGAGAAAACCCTTTACGTGTTTCTTTAATTCCGTTTTTAGTTAGAGACGGGTTCTGTGGACAAATCCCTTTAAATCATTATTTAATTCCGTTTTTACTGAGAGGCGGGCTATGTCGAGAAAACCTTTAACATTCTTTTATTCCGTTTTTACTTAGAGGCGGGTTCTGTGGAGAAAACCCCTTTAACTGTTTGTTTAATTCTGTTTTTACTTAGATTCGGGTTCCTTTGTGAAAACCCTTTTACCGTTTCTTTAATTCATTTTTTACTTAGAGGCGGGTTCTGTGGAGAAAACCCTTCAAGGGTATTTTTTATTCCGTTTTTGCTCACAGGCGGGTTCTGAGGAGAAAACCCTTTAACTGTTTCTTTCATTCCGTTTTTACGTAGAGGCGGGTTCTGTGGATAAAACCTTTAACTGTTTCTTTAATTCTGTTTTTACTTAGAGTTGGGTTTCCTGGAGAAAACCCTTTAAATCTTTCTTTACTTCCGCTTTTACTAAGAGGTGGGTTTCTTGGAGAAACCCTTTACCTGTTTCTTTAATTACGTTTTTACTTAGAGAAGGGTTCTGTGGAGAAAACCCTTTAACTGTTTCTTCAATTCTGTTTTACTTAGATTTGGGTTGCCTGGAGAAAACCCTTTAAACTTTTCTTTACTTCCGCTTTTACTAAGAGGTGGTTTTTTTGGAGAAACCCTTTACCTGTTTCTTTAATTCCGTTTTTACTTAGAGGCGGGTCTGTGGAGAAAACCCTTTAACTGTTTCTTTCATTACGTTTTTACTTAGAGAAGGGTTCTGTGGAGAAAACCCTTTAAGTGTTTCTTTAATTCCGTTTTTAGTTAGAGACGGGTTCTGTGGAGAAAACCCTTTAAATCTTTATTTAATTCCGTTTTTACTGAGAGGCGGGCTCTGTTGAGAAAACCCTTTAACTAATTATTTTATTCCGTTTTTACTTAGAGGCGGGTTCTGAGGAGAAAACCCTTTAACTGTTTCTTTCATTCTGTTTTTACTTAGATTTGGGTTGTTTGGAGAAAACCATTTAAATGTTTCTGTAAATCCGTTTTTACTTAGATTTGGGTTGTTTGGAGAAAACCATTTAAATTTTTCTGTAGTTCCGTTTTTACTTAGAGACGGGTTCAGTGGAGAAACCCCTTTAACTTTTTTTAATTCCTTTTGTACTTAGATTCTGGTTCTGTGGAGAAACCCCTTTAACTGTTTCTTTAATTCCATTTTTAATAAGAGGCGGGTTCTGTGGAGAAAACTCTTTAAGGTTTTTTTTAATTCCGTTTTTACTCATGGGCGGGTTCTGAGGAGAAAACCTTTAACTGTTTCTTTCATTACGTTTTTACTTATAGAAGGGTTCTGTGGAGAAAACCCTTTAAATCTTTATTTAATTCCGTTTTTACTGAGAGGCGGGTTCTGAGGAAAAAACCCTTTAACTGTATCTTTAATTCCGTTTTTAGTTAGAGACGGGTTCTGTGGAGAAAACCCTTTAAATCTTTATTTAATTCCTCTTTTACTAGGAGGTCGGTTTCTTGGAGAAACCCATTACCTGTTTCTTTTATTCCGTTTTTACTTAGAGGCTGGTTCTGTGGAGAAACCCCTTTAACTGTTTGTTTAATTCTGTTTTTACTTAGATTTGCGTTCCTTTGTGAAAACCCTTTTACCGTTTCTTTAATTCATTTTTTACTTAGAGGCGGGTTCTGAGGAGAAAACCCTTTAACTGTTTCTTTCATTCCGTTTTTACTTAGATTTGGGTTGTCTGGAGAAAACCCTTTAAACTTTTCTTTACTTCCGCTTTTACTAAGAGGTGGTTTTTTTGGAGAAACCCTTTACCTGTTTCTTTAATTCCGTTTTTATTTTGGAGAAGGGATCTATGGAGAAAACCCTTTAACTGTTTCTTTAATTCTGCTTTTACTTAGATTTGGGTTGTTTGGAGAAAACCTTTTAAATGTTTCTGTAATTCCGTTTTTAATTAGAGACGGGTTCTGTGGAGAAACCCCTTTAAGTGTTTCTTTAATTCCGTTTTTAGTTAGAGACGGGTTCTGTGGACAAAACCCTTTAAATCTTTATTTAATTCCGTTTTTACTGAGAGGCGGGCTCTGTCGAGAAAACCCTTTAACTGTTTCTTTAATTCCGTTTTTACTTAGAGGCGGGCAATGTCGAGAAAACCCTTTAACTGTATCTTTAATTCCGTTTTTAGTTAGAGACGGGTTCTGTGGAGAAAACCCTTTAAATCTTTATTTAATTCCGCTTTTACTAGGAGGTGGTTTTCTTGGAGAAACCAATTACCTGTTTCTTTTATTCCGTTTTTACTTAGATTCTGGTTCTGTGGAGAAACCCCTTTAACTGTTTGTTTAATTCTGTTTTTACTTAGATTTGGGTTCCTTTGTGAAAACCCTTTTACCGTTTCTTTAATTCATTTTTTTACTTAGAGGTGGGTTCTGTGGAGAAAACCCTTCAAGGGTATTTTTTATTCCGTTTTTACTCACAGGCGGGTTCTGAGGAGAAAACTCTTTAACTGTTTCTTTCATTCCGTTTTTACGTAGAGGCGGGTTCTGTGGATAAAACCTTTAACTGTTTCTTTAATTCTGTTTTTACTTAGAGTTGGGTTTCCTGGAGAAAACCCTTTAAATATTTCTTTACTTCCGCTTTTACTAAGAGGTGGGTTTCTTGGAGAAACCCTTTACCTGTTTCTTTAATTACGTTTTTACTTAGAGAAGGGTTCTGTGGAGAAAACCCTTTAACTGTTTCTTTAATTCTGTTTTACTTAGATTTGGGTTGCCTGGAGAAAACCCTTTAAACTTTTCTTTACTTCCGCTTTTACTGAGAGGTGGTTTTTTTGGAGAAACCCTTTACCTGTTTCTTTAATTCCGTTTTTATTTGGAGACGGTTTCTGTGGAGAAAACCCTTTAAATCTTTATTTAATTCCGTTTTTACAGAGAGGCGGGCTCTGTCGAGAAAACCCTTTAACTAGTTATTTTATTCCGTTTTTACTTAGAGGCGGGTCTGTGGAGAAAACCCTTTAACTGTTTCTTTCATTACGTTTTTACTTAGAGGCGGGCAATGTCGAGAAAACCCTTTAACTGTATCTTTAATTCCGTTTTTAGTTAGAGACGGGTTCTGTGGAGAAAACCCTTTAAGTGTTTTTTTAATTCCGTTTTTAGTTAGAGACGGGTTCTGTGGAGAAAACCCTTTAAATCTTTATTTAATTCCGCTTTTACGAGGAGTTGGGTTTCTTGGAGAAACCAATTACCTGTTTCTTTTATTCCGTTTTTACTTAGATTCTGGTTCTGTGGAGAAACCCCTTTAACTGTTTGTTTAATTCTGTTTTTACTTAGATTTGGGTTCCTTTGTGAAAACCCTTTTACCGTTTTTTTAATTCATTTTTTTACTTAGAGGTGGGTTCTGTGGAGAAAACCCTTCAAGGGTATTTTTTATTCCGTTTTTTACTCACAGGCGGGTTCTGAGGAGAAAACCCTTTAACTGTTTCTTTAATTACGTTTTTACTTAGAGAAGGGTTCTGTGGAGAAAATCCTTTAACTGTTTCTTTAATTCTGTTTTTACTTAGATTTGGGTTGTTCGGAGAAAACCATTTAAATGTTTCTGTAATTCCGTTTTTACTTAGAGACGGGTTCAGTGGAGAAACCCCTTTAAATTTTTTTAATTCCTTTTGTACTTAGATTCTGGTTCTGTGGAGAAAACCTTTAACTGTTTCTTTCATTACGTTTTTACTTAGAGAAGGGTTCTGTGGAGAAAACCCTTTAAATCTTTATTTAATTCCGTTTTTACTGAGAGGCGGGCTATGTCGAGAAAACCCTTTAACATTCTTTTATTCCATTTTTACTTAGAGGCGGGTTCTGTGGAGAAAACCCTTTAAATCTTTATTTAATTCCGCTTTTACTAGGAGGTCGGTTTCTTGGAGAAACCCATTACCTGTTTCTTTTATTCCGTTTTTACTTAGAGGCTGGTTCTGTGGAGAAACCCCTTTAACTGTTTGTTTAATTCTGTTTTTACTTAGATTCGGGTTCCTTTGTGAAAACCCTTTTACCGTTTCTTTAATTCATTTTTTACTTAGAGGCGGGTTCTGTGGAGAAAACCCTTCAAGGGTATTTTTTATTCCGTTTTTACTCACAGGCGGGTTCTGAGGAGAAAACCCTTTAACTGTTTCTTTCATTCCGTTTTTACGTAGAGGCGGGTTCTGTGGATAAAACCTTTAACTGTTTCTTTAATTCTGTTTTTACTTAGAGTTGGGTTTCCTGGAGAAAACCCTTCAAATCTTTCTTTACTTCCGCTTTTACTAAGAGGTGGGTTTCTTGGAGAAACCCTTTACCTGTTTCTTTAATTACGTTTTTACTTAGAGAAGGTTTCTGTGGAGAAAACCCTTTAACTGTTTCTTTAATTCTGTTTTACTTAGATTTGGGTTGCCTGGAGAAAACCCTTTAAACTTTTCTATACTTCCGCTTTTACTAAGAGGTGGTTTTTTTGGAGAAACCCTTTACCTGTTTCTTTAATTCCGTTTTTATTTGGAGAAGGGCTCTATGGAGAAACCCCTTTAACTTTTTTTTAATTCCTTTTGTACTTAGAGTTGGATTCTGTCGAGAAACCCCTTTAACTGTTTCTTTAATTCCGTTTTTACTTAGAGGCGGGTCTGTGGAGAAAACCCTTTAACTGTTTCTTTCATTACGTTTTTACTTAGAGAAGGGTTCTGTGGAGAAAACCCTTTAAGTGTTTCTTTAATTCCGTTTTTAGTTAGAGACGGGTTCTGTGGAGAAAACCCTTTAAATCTTTATTTAATTCCGTTTTTACTGAGAGGCGGGCTCTGTCGAGAAAACCCTTTAACTAATTATTTAATTCCGTTTTTACTTAGAGGTGGGTTCAGTGGAGAAAACCCTTTAACTGTTTCTTTAATTCCGTTTTTAGCTAGAGACGGGTTCTGTGGAGAAAACCCTTTAAATCTTTATTTAATTCCGCTTTTACTAGGAGGTGGGTTTCTTGGAGAAACCCATTACCTGTTTCTTTTATTCCGTTTTTACTTACAAGCTGGTTCTGTTGAGAAACCCCTTTAACTGTTTGTTTAATTCTGTTTTTACTTAGATTTGGGTTCCTTTGTGAAAACCCTTTTACCGTTTCTTTAATTCATTTTTTTACTTAGAGGTGGGTTCTGTGGAGAAAACCCTTCAAGTGTATTTTTTATTCCGTTTTTACTCACAGGCGGGTTCTGAGGAGAAAACCCTTTAACTGCTTCTTTCATTCCGTTTTTTCTTAGAGGCGGGTTCTGTGGATAAAACCTTTAACTGCTTCTTTAATTCTGTTTTTAGTTAGAGTTGGGTTTCCTGGAGAAAACCCTTTAAATCTTTCTTTACTTCCGCTTTTACTAAGAGGTGGGTTTCTTGGATAAACCCTTTACCTGTTTCTTTAATTCCGTTTTTACTTAGATTTGGGTTGTTTGGAGAAAACCATTTAAATGTTTCTGTAATTCCGTTTTTACTTAGAGACGGGTTCAGTGGAAAATCCCCTTTAAGGGTTTTTTTTATTCCGTTTTTACTCACGGGCGGGTTCTGAGGAGAAAACCTTTAACTGTTTCTTTCATTACGTTTTTACTTATAGAAGGGTTCTGTGGAGAAAACCCTTTAAATCTTTATTTAATTCCGTTTTTACTGAGAGGCGGGTTCTGAGGAGAAAACCCTTTAACTGTATCTTTAATTCCATTTTTACTGAGAGGCGGGTTCTGTGGAGAAAACCCTTTAAATCTTTATTTAATTCCTCTTTTACTAGGAGGTCGGTTTCTTGGAGAAACCCATTACCTGTTTCTTTTATTCCGTTTTTACTTAGAGGCTGGTTCTGTGGAGAAACCCCTTTAACTGTTTGTTTAATTCTGTTTTTACTTAGATTTGCGTTCCTTTGTGAAAACCCTTTTACCGTTTCTTTAATTCATTTTTTACTTAGAGGCGGGTTCTGAGGAGAAGACCCTTTAACTGTTTCTTTCATTCCGTTTTTACTTAGATTTGGGTTGTCTGGAGAAAACCCTTTAAACTTTTCTTTACTTCCGCTTTTACTAAGAGGTGGTTTTTTTGGAGAAACCCTTTACCTGTTTCTTTAATTCCGTTTTTATTTTGGAGAAGGGATCTATGGAGAAAACCCTTTAACTGTTTCTTTAATTCTGCTTTTACTTAGATTTGGGTTGTTTGGAGAAAACCTTTTAAATGTTTCTGTAATTCCGTTTTTACTTAGAGACGGGTTCTGTGGAGAAAACCCTTTAAGTGTTTCTTTAATTCCGTTTTTAGTTAGAGACGGGTTCTGTGGACAAAACCCTTTAAATCTTTATTTAATTCCGCTTTTACTAGGAGGTGGGTTTCTTGGAGAAACCAATTACCTGTTTCTTTTATTCCGTTTTTACTTAGATTCTGGTTCTGTGGAGAAACCCCTTTAACTGTTTGTTTAATTCTGTTTTTACTTAGATTTGGGTTCCTTTGTGAAAACCCTTTTACCGTTTCTTTAATTCATTTTTTTACTTAGAGGTGGGTTCTGTGGAGAAAACCCTTCAAGGGTATTTTTTATTCCGTTTTTACTCACAGGCGGGTTCTGAGGAGAAAACCCTTTAACTGTTTCTTTCATTCCGTTTTTACGTAGAGGCGGGTTCTGTGGATAAAACCTTTAACTGTTTCTTTAATTCTGTTTTTACTTAGAGTTGGGTTTCCTGGAGAAAACCCTTTAAATATTTCTTTACTTCCGCTTTTACTAAGAGGTGGGTTTCTTGGAGAAACCCTTTACCTGTTTCTTTAATTACGTTTTTACTTAGAGAAGGGTTCTGTGGAGAAAACCCTTTAACTGTTTCTTTAATTCTGTTTTACTTAGATTTGGGTTGCCTGGAGAAAACCCTTTAAACTTTTCTTTACTTCCGCTTTTACTAAGAGGTGGTTTTTTTGGAGAAACCCTTTACCTGTTTCTTTAATTCCGTTTTTATTTGGAGACGGTTTCTGTGGAGAAAACCCTTTAAATCTTTATTTAATTCCGTTTTTACAGAGAGGCGGGCTCTGTCGAGAAAACCCTTTAACTAGTTATTTTATTCCGTTTTTACTTAGAGGCGGGTCTGTGGAGAAAACGCTTTAACTGTTTCTTTCATTACGTTTTTACTTAGAGGCGGGCAATGTCGAGAAAACCCTTTAACTGTATCTTTAATTCCGTTTTTAGTTAGAGACGGGTTCTGTGGAGAAAACCCTTTAAGTGTTTTTTTAATTCCGTTTTTAGTTAGAGACGGGTTCTGTGGAGAAAACCCTTTAAATCTTTATTTAATTCCGCTTTTACTAGGAGTTGGGTTTCTTGGAGAAACCAATTACCTGTTTCTTTTATTCCGTTTTTACTTAGATTCTGGTTCTGTGGAGAAACCCCTTTAACTGTTTGTTTAATTCTGTTTTTACTTAGATTTGGGTTCCTTTGTGAAAACCCTTTTACCGTTTCTTTAATTCATTTTTTTACTTAGAGGTGGGTTCTGTGGAGAAAACCCTTCAAGGGTATTTTTTATTCCGTTTTTACTCACAGGCGGGTTCTGAGGAGAAAACCCTTTAACTGTTTCTTTCATTCCGTTTTTACTTACAGGCGGGTTCTGTGGATAAAACCTTTAACTGTATCTTTAATTCTGTTTTTTCTTAGAGATGGGTTTCCTGGAGAAAACCCTTTAAATCTTTCTTTACTTCCGCTGTTACTAAGAGGTGGGTTTCTTGGAGAAACCCTTTACCTGTTTCTTTAATTACGTTTTTACTTAGAGAAGGGTTCTGTGGAGAAAATCCTTTAACTGTTTCTTTAATTCTGTTTTTACTTAGATTTGGGTTGTTCGGAGAAAACCATTTAAATGTTTCTGTAATTCCGTTTTTACTTAGAGACGGGTTCAGTGGAGAAACCCCTTTAAATTTTTTTAATTCCTTTTGTACTTAGATTCTGGTTCTGTGGAGAAAACGTTTAACTGTTTCTTTCATTACGTTTTTACTTAGAGAAGGGTTCTGTGGAGAAAACCCTTTAAATCTTTATTTAATTCCGTTTTTACTGAGAGGCGGGCTATGTCGAGAAAACCCTTTAACATTCTTTTATTCCATTTTTACTTAGAGGCGGGTTCTGTGGAGAAAACCCTTTAAATCTTTATTTAATTCCGCTTTTACTAGGAGGTCGGTTTCTTGGAGAAACCCATTACCTGTTTCTTTTATTCCGTTTTTACTTAGAGGCTGGTTCTGTGGAGAAACCCCTTTAACTATTTGTTTAATTCTGTTTTTACTTAGATTCGGGTTCCTTTGTGAAAACCCTTTTACCGTTTCTTTAATTCATTTTTTACTTAGAGGCGGGTTCTGTGGAGAAAACCCTTCAAGGGTATTTTTTATTCCGTTTTTACTCACAGGCGGGTTCTGAGGAGAAAACCCTTTAACTGTTTCTTTCATTCCGTTTTTACGTAGAGGCGGGTTCTGTGGATAAAACCTTTAACTGTTTCTTTAATTCTGTTTTTACTTAGAGTTGGGTTTCCTGGAGAAAACCCTTCAAATCTTTCTTTACTTCCGCTTTTACTAAGAGGTGGGTTTCTTGGAGAAACCCTTTACCTGTTTCTTTAATTACGTTTTTACTTAGAGAAGGGTTCTGTGGAGAAAACCCTTTAACTGTTTCTTTAATTCTGTTTTACTTAGATTTGGGTTGCCTGGAGAAAACCCTTTAAACTTTTCTATACTTCCGCTTTTACTAAGAGGTGGTTTTTTTGGAGAAACCCTTTACCTGTTTCTTTAATTCCGTTTTTATTTGGAGAAGGGCTCTATGGAGAAACCCCTTTAACTTTTTTTTAATTCCTTTTGTACTTAGAGTTGGATTCTGTCGAGAAACCCCTTTAACTGTTTCTTTAATTCCGTTTTTACTTAGAGGCGGGTCTGTGGAGAAAACCCTTTAACTGTTTCTTTCATTACATTTTTACTTAGAGAAGGGTTCTGTGGAGAAAACCCTTTAAGTGTTTCTTTAATTCCGTTTTTAGTTAGAGACGGGTTCTGTGGAGAAAACCCTTTAAATCTTTATTTAATTCCGTTTTTACTGAGAGGCGGGCTCTGTCGAGAAAACCCTTTAACTAATTATTTAATTCCGTTTTTACTTAGAGGCGGGTTCAGTGGAGAAAACCCTTTAACTGTATCTTTAATTCCGTTTTTAGTTAGAGACGGGTTCTGTGGAGAGGAGGGTTAGAGGAGGGTTCTGTGGATAAAACCTTTAACTGTTTCTTTAATTCCGTTTTTACTTAGATTTGGGTTGTTTGGAGAAAACAATTTAAATGTTTCTGTAATTCCGTTTTTACTTAGAGACGGGTTCAGTGGAAAATCCCCTTTAAGGGTTTTTTTTATTCCGTTTTTACACACGGGTGGGCTCTGTGGAGAAAACCCTTTACGTGTTTCTTTAATTCCGTTTTTACTTAGAGACAGGTTTTGTGGAGAAACCCCTTTAACTGTTTCTTTCATTCTGTTTTTACTTAGAGGCGGGTTCTGTGGAGAAACCCTTTACATGTTTCTTTAATTCTGTTTTTACTTAGATTTGGGTTCCTTTGTGAAAACCCTTTTACCGTTTCTTTAATTCATTTTGTACTTAGAGGCGGGTTCCGTGGAGAAAACCCTTCAAGGGTATTTTTTATTCCGTTTTTACTCACAGGCGGGTTCTGAGGAGAAAACCCTTTAACTGTTTATTTCATTCCGTTTTTACGTAGAGGAGGGTTCTGTGGATAAAACCTTTAACTGTTTCTTTAATTCTGTTTTTACTTAGAGTTGGGTTTCCTGGAGAAAACCCTTTAAATATTTCTTTACTTCCGCTTTTACTAAGAGGTGGGTTTCTTGGAGAAACCCTTTACCTGTTTCTTTAATTACGTTTTTACATAGAGAAGGGTTCTGTGGAGAAAACCCTTTAACTGTTTCTTTAATTCTGTTTTACTTAGATTTGGGTTGTCTGGAGAAAACCCTTTAAACTTTACTTTACTTCCGCTTTTACTAAGAGGTGGTTTTTTTGGAGAAACCCTTTACCTGTTTCTTTAATTCCGTTTTTATTTGGAGAAGGGCTCTATGGAGAAAACCATTTAAGTGTTTCTGTAATTCCGTTTTTAATTAGAGACGGGTTCAGTGGAGAAACCCCTTTAACTTTTTTTTAATTCCTTTTGTACTTAGAGTTGGATTCTGTCGAGAAACCCCTTTAACTGTTTCTTTAATTCCATTTTTAATAAGAGGCGGGTTCTGTGGAGAAAACCCTTTAAGGGTTTTTTTAATTCCGTTTTTACTCATGGGCGGGTTCTGAGGAGAAAACCCTTTAACTGTTTCTTTCATTACGTTTTTACTTAGATTTGGGTTCCTTTGTGAAAACCCTTTACCTGTTTCTTTAATTACGTTTTTACTTAGAGAAGGGTTCTGTGGAGAAAACCCTTTAACTGTTTCTTTAATTCTGTTTTACTTAGATTTGGGTTGCCTGGAGAAAACCCTTTAAACTTTTCTATACTTCCGCTTTTACTAAGAGGTGGTTTTTTTGGAGAAACCCTTTACCTGTTTCTTTAATTCCGTTTTTATTTGGAGAAGGGCTCTATGGAGAAACCCCTTTAACTTTTTTTTAATTCCTTTTGTACTTAGAGTTGGATTCTGTCGAGAAACCCCTTTAACTGTTTCTTTAATTCCGTTTTTACTTAGAGGCGGGTCTGTGGAGAAAACCCTTTAACTGTTTCTTTCATTACATTTTTACTTAGAGAAGGGTTCTGTGGAGAAAACCCTTTAAGTGTTTCTTTAATTCCGTTTTTAGTTAGAGACGGGTTCTGTGGAGAAAACCCTTTAAATCTTTATTTAATTCCGTTTTTACTGAGAGGCGGGCTCTGTCGAGAAAACCCTTTAACTAATTATTTAATTCCGTTTTTACTTAGAGGCGGGTTCAGTGGAGAAAACCCTTTAACTGTTTCTTTAATTCCGTTTTTAGCTAGAGACGTGTTCTGTGGAGAAAACCCTTTAAATCTTTATTTAATTCCGCTTTTACTAGGAGGTGGGTTTCTTGGAGAAACCCATTACTTGTTTCTTTTATTCCGTTTTTACTTAAAAGCTGGTTCTGTTGAGAAACCCCTTTAACTGTTTGTTTAATTCTGTTTTTACTTAGATTTGGGTTCCTTTGTGAAAACCCTTTTACCGTTTCTTTAATTCATTTTTTTACTTAGAGGTGGGTTCTGTGGAGAAAACCCTTCAAGTGTATTTTTTATTCCGTTTTTACTCACAGGCGGGTTCTGAGGAGAAAACCCTTTAACTGTTTCTTTCATTCCGTTTTTTCTTAGAGGCGGGTTCTGTGGATAAAACCTTTAACTGCTTCTTTAATTCTGTTTTTAGTTAGAGTTGGGTTTCCTGGAGAAAACCCTTTAAATCTTTCTTTACTTCCGCTTTTACTAAGAGGTGGGTTTCTTGGATAAACCCTTTACCTGTTTCTTTAATTCCGTTTTTACTTAGATTTGGGTTGTTTGGAGAAAACAATTTAAATGTTTCTGTAATTCCGTTTTTACTTAGAGACGGGTTCAGTGGAAAATCCCCTTTAAGGGTTTTTTTTATTCCGTTTTTACACACGGGTGGGCTCTGTGGAGAAAACCCTTTACGTGTTTCTTTAATTCCGTTTTTACTTAGAGACAGGTTTTGTGGAGAAACCCCTTTAACTGTTTCTTTCATTCTGTTTTTACTTAGAGGCGGGTTCTGTGGAGAAACCCTTTACATGTTTCTTTAATTCTGTTTTTACTTAGATTTGGGTTCCTTTGTGAAAACCCTTTTACCGTTTCTTTAATTCATTTTGTACTTAGAGGCGGGTTCCGTGGAGAAAACCCTTCAAGGGTATTTTTTATTCCGTTTTTACTCACAGGCGGGTTCTGAGGAGAAAACCCTTTAACTGTTTATTTCATTCCGTTTTTACGTAGAGGAGGGTTCTGTGGATAAAACCTTTAACTGTTTCTTTAATTCTGTTTTTACTTAGAGTTGGGTTTCCTGGAGAAAACCCTTTAAATATTTCTTTACTTCCGCTTTTACTAAGAGGTGGGTTTCTTGGAGAAACCCTTTACCTGTTTCTTTAATTACGTTTTTACATAGAGAAGGGTTCTGTGGAGAAAACCCTTTAACTGTTTCTTTAATTCTGTTTTACTTAGATTTGGGTTGTCTGGAGAAAACCCTTTAAACTTTACTTTACTTCCGCTTTTACTAAGAGGTGGTTTTTTTGGAGAAACCCTTTACCTGTTTCTTTAATTCCGTTTTTATTTGGAGAAGGGCTCTATGGAGAAAACCATTTAAGTGTTTCTGTAATTCCGTTTTTAATTAGAGACGGGTTCAGTGGAGAAACCCCTTTAACTTTTTTTTAATTCCTTTTGTACTTAGAGTTGGATTCTGTCGAGAAACCCCTTTAACTGTTTCTTTAATTCCATTTTTAATAAGAGGCGGGTTCTGTGGAGAAAACCCTTTAAGGGTTTTTTTAATTCCGTTTTTACTCATGGGCGGGTTCTGAGGAGAAAACCCTTTAACTGTTTCTTTCATTACGTTTTTACTTAGATTTGGGTTCCTTTGTGAAAACCCTTTTACCGTTTCTTTAATTCATTTTTTTACTTAGAGGTGGGTTCTTTTGAGAAAACCCTTCAAGGGTATTTTTTATTCCGTTTTTTACTCACAGGCGGGTTCTGAGGAGAAAACCCTTTAACTGTTTCTTTCATTCCGTTTTTACTTAGAGGCGGGTTCTGTGGATAAAACCTTTAACTGTATCTTTAATTCTGTTTTTTCTTAGAGATGGGTTTCCTGGAGAAAACCCTTTAAATCTTTCTTTACTTCCGCTGTTACTAAGAGGTGGGTTTCTTGGAGAAACCCTTTACCTGTTTCTTTAATTACGTTTTTACTTAGAGAAGGGTTCTGTGGAGAAAATCCTTTAACTGTTTCTTTAATTCTGTTTTTACTTAGATTTGGGTTGTTCGGAGAAAACCATTTAAATGTTTCTGTAATTCCGTTTTTACTTAGAGACGGGTTCAGTGGAGAAACCCCTTTAACTTTTTTTTAATTCCTTTTGTACTTAGATTCTGGTTCTGTGGAGAAACCCCTTTAACTGTTTCTTTAATTTCATTTTTAATAAGAGGCGGGTTCTGTGGAGAAAACCCTTTAAGGTTTTTTTTAATTCCGTTTTTACTCATGGGCGGGTTCTGAGGAGAAAACCTTTAACTGTTTCTTTCATAACGTTTTTACTTAGAGAAGGGTTCTGTGGAGAAAACCCTTTAAATCTTTATTTAATTCCGTTTTTACTGAGAGGCGGGCTATGTCGAGAAAACCCTTTAACATTCTTTTATTCCATTTTTACTTAGAGGCGGGTTCTGTGGAGAAAACCCTTTAAATCTTTATTTAATTCCGCTTTTACTAGGAGGTCGGTTTCTTGGAGAAACCCATTACCTGTTTCTTTTATTCCGTTTTTACTTAGAGGCTGGTTCTGTGGAGAAACCCCTTTAACTGTTTGTTTAATTCTGTTTTTACTTAGATTCGGGTTACTTTTTGAAAACCCTTTTACCGTTTCTTTAATTCATTTTTTACTTAGAGGCGGGTTCTGTGGAGAAAACCCTTCAAGGGTATTTTTTATTCCGTTTTTACTCACAGGCGGGTTCTGAGGAGAAAACCCTTTAACTGTTTCTTTCATTCCGTTTTTACGTAGAGGCGGGTTCTGTGGATAAAACCTTTAACTGTTTCTTTAATTCTGTTTTTACTTAGAGTTGGGTTTCCTGGAGAAAACCCTTTAAATATTTCTTTACTTCCGCTTTTACTAAGAGGTGGGTTTCTTGGAGAAACCCTTTACCTGTTTCTTTAATTACGTTTTTACTTAGAGAAGGGTTCTGTGGAGAAAACCCTTTAACTGTTTCTTTAATTCTGTTTTTATTTGGAGACGGGTTCCGTGGAGAAAACTCTTTAAATCTTTATTTAATTCCGTTTTTACAGAGAGGCGGGCTCTGTCGAGAAAACCCTCTAACTAATTATTTTATTCCGTTTTTACTTAGAGGCGGGTCTGTGGAGAAAACCCTTTAACTGTTTCTTTCATTACGTTTTTACTTAGAGAAGGGTTCTGTGGAGAAAACCCTTTAAGTGTTTCTTTAATTCCGTTTTTACTTAGAGGTGGGTTCTGTGGAGAAAACCCTTCAAGTGTATTTTTTATTCCGTTTTTACTCACAGGCGGGTTCTGAGGAGAAAACCCTTTAACTGTTTCTTTCATTCCGTTTTTTCTTAGAGGCGGGTTCTGTGGATAAAACCTTTAACTTCTTCTTTAATTCTGTTTTTAGTTAGAGTTGGGTTTCCTGGAGAAAACCCTTTAAATCTTTCTTTACTTCCGCTTTTACTAAGAGGTGGGTTTCTTGGATAAACCCTTTACCTATTTCTTTAATTCCGTTTTTACTTAGATTTGGGTTGTTTGGAGAAAACCATTTAAATGTTTCTGTAATTCCGTTTTTACTTAGAGACGGGTTCAGTGGAGAATCCCCTTTAAGGGTTTTTTTTATTCCGTTTTTACTCACGGGTGGGCTCTGTGGAGAAAACCCTTTACGTGTTTCTTTAATTCCGTTTTTACTTAGAGACAGGTTTTGTGGAGAAACCCCTTTAACTGTTTCTTTCATTCTGTTTTTACTTAGAGGCGGGTTCTGTGGAGAAACCCTTTACATGTTTCTTTAATTCTGTTTTTACTTAGATTTGGGTTCCTTTGTGAAAACCCTTTTACCGTTTCTTTAATTCATGTTGTACTTAGAGGCGGGTTCCGTGGAGAAAACCCTTCAAGGGTATTTTTTATTCCGTTTTTACTCACAGGCGGGTTCTGAGGAGAAAACCCTTTAACTGTTTATTTCATTCCGTTTTTACGTAGAGGCGGGTTCTGTGGATAAAATCTTTAACTGTTTCTTTAATTCTGTTTTTACTTAGAGTTGGGTTTCCTGGAGAAAACCCTTTAAATCTTTCTTTACTTCCGCTTTTACTAAGAGGTGGGTTTCTTGGAGAAACCCTTTACCTGTTTCTTTAATTACGTTTTTACATAGAGAAGGGTTCTGTGGAGAAAACCCTTTAACTGTTTCTTTAATTCTGTTTTACTTAGATTTGGGTTGTCTGGAGAAAACCCTTTAAACTTTACTTTACTTCCGCTTTTACTAAGAGGTGGTTTTTTTGGAGAAACCCTTTACCTGTTTCTTTAATTCCGTTTTTATTTGGGGAAGGGCTCTATGGAGAAAACCATTTAAGTGTTTCTGTAATTCCGTTTTTAATTAGAGACGGGTTCAGTGGAGAAACCCCTTTAACTTTTTTTTAATTCCTTTTGTACTTAGAGTTGGATTCTGTCGAGAAACCCCTTTAACTGTTTATTTAATTCCATTTTTAATAAGAGGCGGGTTCTGTGGAGAAAACCCTTTAAGGGTTTTTTTAATTCCGTTTTTACTCATGGGCGGGTTCTGAGGAGAAAACCCTTTAACTGTTTCTTTCATTACGTTTTTACTTAGAGAATGGTTCTGTGGACAAATCCCTTTAAATCTTTATTTAATTCCGCTTTTACTAGGAGGTCGGTTTCTTGGAGAAACCCATTACCTGTTTCTTTTATTCCGTTTTTACTTAGCGGCTGGTTCTGTGGAGAAACCCCTTTAACTGTTTGTTTAATTCTGCTTTTACTTAGATTCGGGTTCCTTTGTGAAAACCCTTTTACCGTTTCTTTAATTCATTTTTTACTTAGAGGCGGGTTCTGTGGAGAAAACCCTTCAAGGGTATTTTTTATTCCGTTTTTACTCACAGGCGGGTTCTGAGGAGAAAACCCTTTAACTGTTTCTTTCATTCCGTTTTTACGTAGAGGCGGGTTCTGTGGATAAAACCTTTAACTGTTTCTTTAATTCTGTTTTTACTTAGAGTTGGGTTTCCTGGAGAAAACCCTTTAAATCTTTCTTTACTTCCGCTTTTACTAAGAGGTGGGTTTCTTGGAGAAACCCTTTACCTGTTTCTTTAATTACGTTTTTACTTAGAGAAGGGTTCTGTGGAGAAAACCCTTTAACTGTTTCTTTAATTCTGTTTTTATTTGGAGACGGGTTCCGTGGAGAAAACTCTTTAAATCTTTATTTAATTCCGTTTTTACAGAGAGGCGGGCTCTGTCGAGAAAACCCTTTAACTAATTATTTTATTCCGTTTTTACTTAGAGGCGGGTCTGTGGAGAAAACCCTTTAACTGTTTCTTTCATTACGTTTTTACTTAGAGAAGGGTTCTGTGGAGAAAACCCTTTAAGTGTTTCTTTAATTCCGTTTTTACTCAGAGGTGGGTTCTGTGGAGAAAACCCTTCAAGTGTATTTTTTATTCCGTTTTTACTCACAGGCGGGTTCTGAGGAGAAAACCCTTTAACTGTTTCTTTAATTACGTTTTTACTTAGAGAAGGGTTGTCTGGAGAAAACCCTTTAAACTTTTCTTTACTTCCGCTTTTACTAAGAGGTGGTTTTTTTTGGAGAAACCCTTTACCTGTTTCTTTAATTCCGTTTTTACTTAGAGGCGGGTTCTGTGGAGAAACCCTTTACCTGTTTCTTTAATTACGTTTTTACTTAGAGAAGGGTTCTGTGGAGAAAACCCTTTAACTGTTTCTTTAATTCTGTTTTACTTAGATTTGGGTTGCCTGGAGAAAACCCTTTAAAGTTTTCTTTACTTCCGCTTTTACTAAGAGGTGGTTTTTTTTGGAGAAACCCTTTACCTGTTTCTTTAATTCCGTTTTTACTTAGAGGCGGGTTCTGTGGAGAAACCCCTTTAACTGTTTGTTTAATTCTGTTTTTACTTAGATTCGGGTTCCTTTGTGAAAACCCTTTTACCGTTTCTTTAATTCATTTTTTACTTAGAGGCGGGTTCTGTGGAGAAAACCCTTCAAGGGTATTTTTTATTCCGTTTTTACTCACAGGCGGGTTCTGAGGAGAAAACCTTTTAACTGTTTCTTTCATTCCGTTTTTACGTAGAGGCGGGTTCTGTGGATAAAACCTTTAACTGTTTCTTTAATTCTGTTTTTACTTAGAGTTGGGTTTCCTGGAGAAAACCCTTTAAATCTTTCTTTACTTCCGCTTTTACTAAGAGGTGGGTTTTTTGGAGAAACCCTTTACCTGTTTCTTTAATTCCGTTTTTATTTGGAGAAGGGATCTATGGAGAAAACCCTTTAACTGTTTCTTTAATTCTGCTTTTACTTAGATTTGGGTTGTTTGGAGAAAACCTTTTAAATGTTTCTGTAATTCCGTTTTTACTTAGAGACGGGTTCTGTGGACAAAACCCTTTAAATCTTTATTTAATTCCGTTTTTACTGAGAGGCGGGCTCTGTCGAGAAAACCCTTTAACTGTTTCTTTAATTCCATTTTTACTTAGAGGCGGGCTATGTCGAGAAAACCCTTTAACTGTATCTTTAATTCCGTTTTTAGTTAGAGACGGGTTCTGTGGAGAAAACCCTTTAAGTGTTTCTTTAATTCCGTTTTTAGTTAGAGACGGGTTCTGTGGAGAAAACCCTTTAAATCTTTATTTAATTCCGCTTTTACTAGGAGGTGGGTTTCTTGGAGAAACCCATTACCTGTTTTTTTATTCCGTTTTTACTTAGATTCTGGTTCTGTGGAGAAACCCCTTTAACTGTTTCTTTAATTCCATTTTTAATAGGAGGCGGGTTCTGTGGAGAAAACCCTTTAAGGGTTTTTTTAATTCCGGTTTTACTCATGGGCGGGTTCTGAGGAGAAAACCCTTTAAGTGTTTCTTTAATTCCGTTTTTAGTTAGAGACGGGTTCTGTGGACAAATCCCTTTAAATCATTATTTAATTCCGTTTTTACTGAGAGGCGGGCTATGTCGAGAAAACCTTTAACATTCTTTTATTCCGTTTTTACTTAGAGGCGGGTTCTGTGGAGAAAACCCTTTAACTGTATCTTTAATTCCGTTTTTAGTTAGAGACGGGTTCTGTGGAGAAAACACTTTAAATCTTTATTTAATTCCGCTTTTACTAGGAGGTCGGTTTCTTGGAGAAACCCATTACCTGTTTCTTTTATTCCGTTTTTACTTAGAGGCTGGTTCTGTGGAGAAACCCCTTTAACTGTTTGTTTAATTCTGTTTTTACTTAGATTCGGGTTCCTTTGTGAAAACCCTTTAACTGTTTCTTTCATTCCGTTTTTACGTAGAGGCGGGTTCTGTGGATAAAACCTTTAACTGTTTCTTTAATTCTGTTTTTACTTAGAGTTGGGTTTCCTGGAGAAAACCCTTTAAATCTTTCTTTACTTCCGCTTTCACTAAGAGGTGGGTTTCTTGGAGAAACCCTTTACCTGTTTCTTTAATTACGTTTTTACTTAGAGAAGGGTTCTGTGGAGAAAACCCTTTAACTGTTTCTTTAATTCTGCTTTTACTTAGATTTGGGTTGTTTGGAGAAAACCTTTTAAATGTTTCTGTAATTCCGTTTTTACTTAGAGACGGGTTTTGTGGACAAAACCCTTTAAATCTTTATTTAATTCCGTTTTTACTGAGAGGCGGGTTCTGTGGACAAAACCCTTTAAATCTTTATTTAATTCCGTTTTTACTGAGAGGCGGGCTCTGTCGAGAAAACCCTTTAACTGTTTCTTTAATTCCGTTTTTACTTAGAGGCGGGCTATGTCGAGAAAACCCTTTAACTGTATCTTTAATTCCGTTTTTAGTTAGAGACGGGTTCTGTGGAGAAAACCCTTTAAGTGTTTCTTTAATTCCGTTTTTAGTTAGAGACGGGTTCTGTGGAGAAAACCCTTTAAATCTTTATTTAATTCCGCTTTTACTAGGAGGTGGGTTTCTTGGATAAACCCATTAACTGTTTTTTTATTCCGTTTTTACTTAGATTCTGGTTCTGTGTAGAAACCCCTTTAACTGTTTCTTTAATTCCATTTTTAATAGGAGGCGGGTTCTGTGGAGAAAACCCTTTAAGGGTTTTTTTAATTCCGTTTTTACTCATGGGCGGGTTCTGAGGAGAAAACCCTTTAAGTTTTTCTTTAATTCCGTTTTTACTTAGAGACGGGTTCTGTGGACAAATCCCTTTAAATCATTATTTAATTCCGTTTTTACTGAGAGGCGGGCTATGTCGAGAAAACCTTTAACATTCTTTTATTCCGTTTTTACTTAGAGGCGGGTTCTGTGGAGAAAACCCTTTAACTGTATCTTTAATTCCGTTTTTAGTTAGAGACGGGTTCTGTGGAGAAAACACTTTAAATCTTTATTTAATTCCGCTTTTACTAGGAGGTGGGTTTCTTGGAGAAACCCATTACCTGTTTTTTATTCCGTTTTTACTCAGAGACTTCTTCTGTGGAGAAACCCCTTTAACTGTTTGTTTAATTCTGTTTTTACTTAGATTTGGGTTCCTTTGTGAAAACCCTTTTACCGTTTCTTTAATTCATTTTTTATTTAGAGGCGGGTTCTGAGGAGAAAACCCTTTAACTGTTTCTCTCATTCTGTTTTTACTTAGATTTAGGTTGTTTGGAGAAAACCATTTAAATGTTTCTGTAATTCCGTTTTTACTTAGAGACGGGTTCTGTGGACAAAACCCTTTAAATCTTTATTTAATTCCGTTTTTACTGAGAGGCGGGCTCTGTCGAGAAAATCCTTTAACTGTTTCTTTAATTCCGTTTTTACTTAGAGGCGGGCTATGTCGAGAAAACCCTTTAACTGTATCTTTAATTCCGTTTTTAGTTAGAGACGGGTTCTGTGGAGAAAACCCTTTAAGTGTTTTTTTAATTCCGTTTTTAGTTAGAGACGGGTTCTGTGGAGAAAACCCTTTAAATCTTTATTTAATTCCGCTTTTACTAGGAGGTGGGTTTCTTGGAGAAACCCATTACCTGTTTCTTTTATTCCGTTTTTACTTAGATTCTGGTTCTGTGGAGAAACCCCTTTAACTGTTTGTTTAATTCTGTTTTTACTTAGATTTGGGTTCCTTTGTGAAAACCCTTTTACCGTTTCTTTAATTCATTTTTTACTTAGAGGTGGGTTCTGTGGAGAAAACCCTTCAAGGGTATTTTTTATTCCGTTTTTTACTCACAGGCGGGTTCTGAGGAGAAAACCCTTTAACTGTTTCTTTCATTCCGTTTTTACTTAGAGGCGGGTTCTGTGGATAAAACCTTTAACTGTTTCTTTAATTCTGTTTTTACTTAGATTTGGGTTGTTCGGAGAAAACCATTTAAATGTTTCTGTAATTCCGTTTTTACTTAGAGACGGGTTCAGTGGAGAAACCCCTTTAACTTTTTTTTAATTCCTTTTGTACTTAGATTCTGGTTCTGTGGAGAAACCCCTTTAACTGTTTCTTTAATTCCATTTTTAATAAGAGGCGGGTTCTGTGGAAAAAACCCTTTAAGGTTTTTTTTAATTCCGTTTTTACTCATGGGCGGGTTCTGAGGAGAAAACCTTTAACTGTTTCTTTCATTACGTTTTTACTTAGAGAAGGGTTCTGTGGAGAAAACCCTTTAAATATTTATTTAATTCCGTTTTTACTGAGAGGCGGGCTATGTCGAGAAAACCCTTTAACATTCTTTTATTCCATTTTTACTTAGAGGCGGGTTCTGTGGAGAAAACCCTTTAACTGTATCTTTAATTCCGTTTTTAGTTAGAGACGGGTTCTGTGGAGAAAACCCTTTAAATCTTTATTTAATTCCGCTTTTACTAGGAGGTCGGTTTCTTGGAGAAACCCATTACCTGTTTCTTTTATTCCGTTTTTACTTAGAGGCTGGTTCTGTAGAGAAACCCCTTTAACTGTTTGTTTAATTCTGTTTTTACTTAGATTCGGGTTCCTTTGTGAAAACCCTTTAACTGTTTCTTTCATTCCGTTTTTACGTAGAGGCGGGTTCTGTGGATAAAACCCTTTAACTGTTTCTTTAATTCTGCTTTTACTTAGATTTGGGTTGTTTGGAGAAAACCTTTTAAATGTTTCTGTAATTCCGTTTTTACTTAGAGACGGGTTTTGTGGACAAAACCCTTTAAATCTTTATTTAATTCCGTTTTTACTGAGAGGCGGGTTCTGTGGACAAAACCCTTTAAATCTTTATTTAATTCCGTTTTTACTGAGAGGCGGGCTCTGTCGAGAAAACCCTTTAACTGTTTCTTTAATTCCGTTTTTACTTAGAGGCGGGCTATGTCGAGAAAACCCTTTAACTGTATCTTTAATTCCGTTTTTAGTTAGAGACGGGTTCTGTGGAGAAAACCCTTTAAGTGTTTCTTTAATTCCGTTTTTAGTTAGAGACGGGTTCTGTGGAGAAAACCCTTTAAATCTTTATTTAATTCCGCTTTTACTAGGAGGTGGGTTTCTTGGAGAAACCCATTAACTGTTTTTTTTATTCCGTTTTTACTTAGATTCTGGTTCTGTGTAGAAACCCCTTTAACTGTTTCTTTAATTCCATTTTTAATAGGAGGCGGGTTCTGTGGAGAAAACCCTTTAAGGGTTTTTTTAATTCCGTTTTTACTCATGGGCGGGTTCTGAGGAGAAAACCCTTTAAGTGTTTCTTTAATTCCGTTTTTACTTAGAGACGGGTTCTGTGGACAAATCCCTTTAAATCATTATTTAATTCCGTTTTTACTGAGAGGCGGGCTATGTCGAGAAAACCTTTAACATTCTTTTATTCCGTTTTTACTTAGAGGCGGGTTCTGTGGAGAAAACCCTTTAACTGTATCTTTAATTCCGTTTTTAGTTAGAGACGGGTTCTGTGGAGAAAACACTTTAAATCTTTATTTAATTCCGCTTTTACTAGGAGGTGGGTTTCTTGGAGAAACCCATTACCTGTTTTTTATTCCGTTTTTACTCAGAGACTTCTTCTGTGGAGAAACCCCTTTAACTGTTTGTTTAATTCTGTTTTTACTTAGATTTGGGTTCCTTTGTGAAAACCCTTTTACCGTTTCTTTAATTCATTTTTTATTTAGAGGCGGGTTCTGAGGAGAAATCCCTTTAACTGTTTCTCTCATTCTGTTTTTACTTAGATTTAGGTTGTTTGGAGAAAACCATTTAAATGTTTCTGTAATTCCGTTTTTACTTAGAGACGGGTTCTGTGGACAAAACCCTTTAAATCTTTATTTAATTCCGTTTTTACTGAGAGGCGGGCTCTGTCGAGAAAACCCTTTAACTGTTTCTTTAATTCCGTTTTTACTTAGAGGCGGGCTATGTCGAGAAAACCCTTTAACTGTATCTTTAATTCCGTTTTTAGTTAGAGACGGGTTCTGTGGAGAAAACCCTTTAAGTGTTTTTTTTATTCCGTTTTTAGTTAGAGACGGGTTCTGTGGAGAAAACCCTTTAAATCTTTATTTAATTCCGCTTTTACTAGGAGGTGGGTTTCTTGGAGAAACCCATTACCTGTTTCTTTTATTCCGTTTTTACTTAGATTCTGGTTCTGTGGAGAAACCCCTTTAACTGTTTGTTTAATTCTGTTTTTACTTAGATTTGGGTTCCTTTGTGAAAACCCTTTTACCGTTTCTTTAATTCATTTTTTACTTAGAGGTGGGTTCTGTGGAGAAAACCCTTCAAGGGTATTTTTTATTCCGTTTTTTACTCACAGGCGGGTTCTGAGGAGAAAACCCTTTAACTGTTTCTTTCATTCCGTTTTTACTTAGAGGCGGGTTCTGTGGATAAAACCTTTAACTGTTTCTTTAATTCTGTTTTTACTTAGATTTGGGTTGTTCGGAGAAAACCATTTAAATGTTTCTGTAATTCCGTTTTTACTTAGAGACGGGTTCAGTGGAGAAACCCCTTTAACTTTTTTTTAATTCCTTTTGTACTTAGATTCTGGTTCTGTGGAGAAAGCCCTTTAACTGTTTCTTTAATTCCATTTTTAATAAGAGGCGGGTTCTGTGGAAAAAACCCTTTAAGGTTTTTTTTAATTCCGTTTTTACTCATGGGCGGGTTCTGAGGAGAAAACCTTTAACTGTTTCTTTCATTACGTTTTTACTTAGAGAAGGGTTCTGTGGAGAAAACCCTTTAAATATTTATTTAATTCCGTTTTTACTGAGAGGCGGGCTATGTCGAGAAAACCCTTTAACATTCTTTTATTCCATTTTTACTTAGAGGCGGGTTCTGTGGAGAAAACCCTTTAACTGTATCTTTAATTCCGTTTTTAGTTAGAGACGGGTTCTGTGGAGAAAACACTTTAAATCTTTATTTAATTCCGCTTTTACTAGGAGGTCGGTTTCTTGGAGAAACCCATTACCTGTTTCTTTTATTCCGTTTTTACTTAGAGGCTGGTTCTGTAGAGAAACCCCTTTAACTGTTTGTTTAATTCTGTTTTTACTTAGATTCGGGTTCCTTTGTGAAAACCCTTTAACTGTTTCTTTCATTCCGTTTTTACGTAGAGGCGGGTTCTGTGGATAAAACCTTTTAACTGTTTCTTTAATTCTGTTTTTACTTAGAGTTGGGTTTCCTGGAGAAAACCCTTTAAATCTTTCTTTACTTCCGCTTTTACTAAGAGGTGGGTTTCTTGGAGAAACCCTTTACCTGTTTCTTTAATTACGTTTTTACTTAGAGAAGGGTTCTGTGGAGAAAACCCTTTAACTGTTTCTTTAATTCTGTTTTACTTAGATTTGGGTTGCCTGGTGAAAACCCTTTAAACTTTTCTTTACTTCCGCTTTTACTAAGAGGTGGTTTTTTTTGGAGAAACCCTTTACCTGTTTCTTTAATTCCGTTTTTACTTAGAGGCTGGTTCTGTGGAGAAACCCCTTTAACTGTTTGTTTAATTGTGTTTTTACTTAGATTCGGGTTCCTTTGTGAAAACCCTTTTACCGTTTCTTTAATTCATTTTTTACTTAGAGGCGGGTTCTGTGGAGAAAACCCTTCAAGGGTATTTTTTATTCCGTTTTTACTCACAGGCGGGTTCTGAGGAGAAAACCCTTTAACTGTTTCTTTCATTCCGTTTTTACGTAGAGGCGGGTTCTGTGGATAAAACCTTTAACTGTTTCTTTAATTCTGTTTTTACTTAGATTTGGGTTTCCTGGAGAAAACCCTTTAAATCTTTCTTTACTTCCGCTTTTACTTAGATTTGGGTTGTTTGGAGAAAACCTTTTAAATGTTTCTGTAATTCCGTTTTTACTTAGAGACGGGTTCTGTGGACAAAACCCTTTAAATCTTTATTTAATTCCGTTTTTACTGAGAGGCGAGCTCTGTCAAGAAAACCCTTTAACTGTTTCTTTAATTCCGTTTTTACTTAGAGGCGGGCTATGGCGAGAAAACCCTTTAACTGTATCTTTAATTCCGTTTTTAGTTAGAGACGGGTTCTGTGGAGAAAACCCTTTAAGTGTTTTTTTAATTCCGTTTTTAGTTAGAGACGGGTTCTGTGGACAAAACCCTTTAAATCTTTATTTAATTCCGTTTTTACTCACAGGCGGGTTCTGAGGAGAAAACTCATTAACTGTTTCTTTCATTCCGTTTTTACGTAGAGGCGGGTTCTGTGGATAAAACCTTTAACTGTTTCTTTAATTCTGTTTTTACTTAGAGTTGGGTTTCCTGGAGAAAACCCTTTAAATCTTTCTTTACTTCCGCTTTTACTAAGAGGTGGGTTTCTTGGAGAATCCCTTTACCTGTTTCTTTAATTACGTTTTTACTTAGAGAAGGGTTCTGTGGAGAAAACCCTTTAACTGTTTCTTTAATTCTGTTTTACTTAGATTTGGGTTGCCTGGAGAAAACCCTTTAAACTTTTCTTTACTTCCGCTTTTACTAAGAGGTGGTTTTTTTGGAGAAACCCTTTACCTGTTTCTTTAATTCCGTTTTTATTTGGAGACGGGTTCTGTGGAGAAAACCCTTTAAGTGTTTTTTTAATTCCGTTTTTACTTAGAGAAGGGTTCTGTGGAGAAAACCCTTTACCTGTTTCTTTAATTCCGTTTTTAGTTAGAGACGGGTTCTGTGGAGAAAACCCTTTAAATCTTTATTTAATTCCGTTTTTACTGAGAGGCGGTCTCTGTCGAGAAAACCCTTTAACTAATTATTTTATTCCGTTTTTACTTAGAGGCGGGTTCAGTGGAGAAAACCCTTTAACTGTTTCTTTAATTCCGTTTTTAGCTAGAGACGGGTTCTGTGGAGAAAACCCTTTAACTGTTTCTTTCTTTACGTTTTTACTTAGAGAAGGGTTCTGTGGAGAAAACCCTTTACGTGTTTCTTTAATTCCGTTTTTAGTTAGAGACGGGTTCTGTGGAGAAAACCCTTTAAATCTTTATTTAATTCCGCTTTTACTAGGAGGTGGGTTTCTTGGAGAAACCCATTACCTGTTTCTATTATTCCGTTTTTACCTAGATTCTGGTTCTTTGGAGAAACCCCTTTAAGGTTTTTTTTTAATTCCGTTTTTACTCATGGGCGGGTTCTGAGGAGAAAACCCTTTAACTGTTTCTTTCATTACGTTTTTAGTTAGAGACGGGTTCTGTGGAGAAAACCCTTTAAATATTTATTTAATTCCGTTTTTACAGAGAGGCGGGCTCTGTCGAGAAAACCCTTTAACTAATTATTTTATTCCGTTTTTACTTAGAGGCGGGTTCTGTGGAGAAAACCCTTTAAATATTTATTTAATTCCGTTTTTACAGAGAGGCGGGCTCTGTCGAGAAAACCCTTTAACTAATTATTTTATTCCGTTTTTACTTAGAGGCGGGTCTGTGGAGAAAACCCTTTAACTGTTTCTTTCATTACGTTTTTACTTAGAGAAGGGTTCTGTGGAGAAAACCCTTTAAGTGTTTCTTTAATTCCGTTTTTAGTTAGAGACGGGTTCTGTGGAGAAAACCCTTTAAATCTTTATTTAATTCCGTTTTTACTGAGAGGCGGGCTCTGTCGAGAAAACCCTTTAACTAATTATTTTATTCCGTTTTTACTTAGAGGCGGGTTCAGTGGAGAAAACCCTTTAACTGTTTCTTTATTTCCGTTTTTAGCTAGAGACGGGTTCTGTGGAGAAAACCCTTTAACTGTTTCTTTCATTACGTTTTTACTTAGAGAAAGGTTCTGTGGAGAAAACCCTTTACGTGTTTCTTTAATTCCGTTTTTAGTTAGAGACAGGTTCTGTGGACAAATCCCTTTAAATCATTATTTAATTCCGTTTTTACTGAGAGGCGGGCTATGTCGAGAAAACCTTTAACATTCTTTTATTCCGTTTTTACTTAGAGGCGGGTTCTGTGGAGAAAACCCTTTAACTGTTTGTTTAATTCTGTTTTTACTAAGAGGTGGTTTTTTTGGAGAAACCCTTTACCTGTTTCTTTAATTCCGTTTTTACTTAGAGGCTGGTTCTGTGGAGAAACCACTTTAACTGTTTGTTTAATTCTGTTTTACTTAGATTCGGGTTCCTTTGTGAAAACCCTTTTACCGTTTCTTTAATTCATTTTTTACTTACAGGCGGGTTCTGTGGAGAAAACCCTTCAAGGGTATTTTTTATTCCGTTTTTACTCACAGGCGGGTTCTGAGGAGAAAACCCTTTAACTGTTTCTTTCATTCCGTTTTTACGTAGAGGCGGGTTCTGTGGATAAAACCTTTAACTGTTTCTTTAATTCTGTTTTTACTTAGAGTTGGGTTTCCTGGAGAAAACCCTTTAAATCTTTCTTTAATTCCGCTTTTACTAAGAGGTGGGTTTCTTGGATAAACCCTTTACCTGTTTCTTTAATTACGTTTTTACTTAGAGAAGGGTTCTGTGGAGAAAACCCTTTAACTGTTTCTTTAATTCTGTTTTACTTAGATTTGGGTTGCCTGGAGAAAACCCTTTAAACTTTTCTTTACTTCCGCTTTTACTAAGAGGTGGTTTTTTTGGAGAAACCCTTTACCTGTTTCTTTAATTCCGTTTTTATTTAGAGACGGTTTCTGTGGAGAAAACCCTTTAAATCTTTATTTAATTCCGTTTTTACAGAGAGGCGGGCTCTGTCGAGAAAACCCTTTAACTAATTATTTTATTCCGTTTTTACTTAGAGGCGGGTCTGTGGAGAAAACCCTTTAACTGTTTCTTTCATTACGTTTTTACTTAGAGAAGGGTTCTGTGGAGAAAACCCTTTAAGTGTTTCTTTAATTCCGTTTTTAGTTAGAGACGGGTTCTGTGGAGAAAACCCTTTAAATCTTTATTTAATTCCGTTTTTACTGAGAGGCGGGCTCTGTCGAGAAAACCCTTTAACTAATTATTTTATTCCGTTTTTACTTAGAGGCGGGTTCAGTGGAGAAAACCCTTTAACTGTTTCTTTAATTCCGTTTTTAGCTAGAGACGGGTTCTGTGGAGAAAACCCTTTAACTGTTTCTTTCATTACGTTTTTACTTAGAGAAGGGTTCTGTGGAGAAAACCCTTTACGTGTTTCTTTAATTCCGTTTTTAGTTAGAGACGGGTTCTGTGGAGAAAACCCTTTAAATCTTTATTTAATTCCGCTTTTACTAGGAGGTGGGTTTCTTGGAGAAACCCATTACCTGTATCTTTTATTCCGTTTTTACTTAGATTTGGGTTCCTTTGTGAAAACCCTTTTACCGTTTCTTTAATTCATTTTTTACTTAGAGGCGGGAACTGAGGAGAAAACCCTTTAACTGTTTCTTTCATTCTGTTTTTACTTAGATTTGGGTTGTTTGGAGAAAACCATTTAAATGTTTCTGTAATTCCGTTTTTACTTAGATTTGGGTTGTTTGGAGAAAACCATTTAAATTTTTCTGTAATTCCGTTTTTATTTAGAGACGGGTTCAGTGGAGAAACCCCTTTAACTGTTTTTTAATTCCTTTTGTACTTAGATTCTGGTTCTGTGGAGAAACCCCTTTAACTGTTTCTTTAATTCCATTTTTAATAAGAGGCGGGTTCTGTGGAGAAAACTCTTTAAGGTTTTTTTTAATTCCGTTTTTACTCATGGGCGGGTTCTGAGGAGAAAACCTTTAACTGTTTCTTTCATTACGTTTTTACTTATAGAAGGGTTCTGTGGAGAAAACCCTTTAAATCTTTATTTAATTCCGTTTTTACTGAGAGGCGGGTTCTGAGGAGAAAACCCTTTAACTGTATCTTTAATTCCGTTTTTAGTTAGAGACGGGTTCTGTGGAGAAAACCCTTTAAATCTTTATTTAATTCCTCTTTTACTAGGAGGTCGGTTTCTTGGAGAAACCCATTACCTGTTTCTTTTATTCCGTTTTTACTTAGAGGCTGGTTCTGTGGAGAAACCCCTTTAACTGTTTGTTTAATTCTGTTTTTACTTAGATTTGCGTTCCTTTGTGAAAACCCTTTTACCGTTTCTTTAATTCATTTTTTACTTAGAGGCGGGTTCTGAGGAGAAAACCCTTTAACTGTTTCTTTCATTCTGTTTTTACTTAGATTTGGGTTGTTTGGAGAAAACCATTTAAATGTTTCTGTAATTCCGTTTTTACTTAGATTTGGGTTGTTTGGAGAAAACCATTTAAATTTTTCTGTAATTCCGTTTTTATTTAGAGACGGGTTCAGTGGAGAAACCCCTTTAACTGTTTTTTAATTCCTTTTGTACTTAGATTCTGGTTCTGTGGAGAAACCCCTTTAACTGTTTCTTTAATTCCATTTTTAATAAGAGGCGGGTTCTGTGGAGAAAACTCTTTAAGGTTTTTTTTAATTCCGTTTTTACTCATGGGCGGGTTCTGAGGAGAAAACCTTTAACTGTTTCTTTCATTACGTTTTTACTTATAGAAGGGTTCTGTGGAGAAAACCCTTTAAATCTTTATTTAATTCCGTTTTTACTGAGAGGCGGGTTCTGAGGAGAAAACCCTTTAACTATATCTTTAATTCCGTTTTTAGTTAGAGACGGGTTCTGTGGAGAAAACCCTTTAAATCTTTATTTAATTCCTCTTTTACTAGGAGGTCGGTTTCTTGGAGAAACCCATTACCTGTTTCTTTTATTCCGTTTTTACTTAGAGGCTGGTTCTGTGGAGAAACCCCTTTAACTGTTTTTTAATTCCTTTTGTACTTAGATTCTGGTTCTGTGGAGAAACCCCTTTAACTGTATCTTTAATTCCGTTTTTAGTTAGAGACGGGTTCTGTGGAGAAAACCCTTTAAATCTTTATTTAATTCCTCTTTTACTAGGAGGTCGGTTTCTTGGAGAAACCCATTACCTGTTTCTTTTATTCCGTTTTTACCTAGAGGCTGGTTCTGTGGAGAAACCCCTTTAACTGTTTGTTTAATTCTGTTTTTACTTAGATTTGCGTTCCTTTGTGAAAACCCTTTTACCGTTTCTTTAATTCATTTTTTACTTAGAGGCGGGTTCTGAGGAGAAAACCCTTTAACTGTTTCTTTCATTCCGTTTTTACTTAGATTTGGGTTGTCTGGAGAAAACCCTTTAAACTTTTCTTTACTTCCGCTTTTACTAAGAGGTGGTTTTTTTGGAGAAACCCTTTACCTGTTTCTTTAATTCCGTTTTTATTTTGGAGAAGGGATCTATGGAGAAAACCCTTTAACTGTTTCTTTAATTCTGCTTTTACTTAGATTTGGGTTGTTTGGAGAAAACCTTTTAAATGTTTCTGTAATTCCGTTTTTACTTAGAGACGGGTTCTGTGGAGAAAACCCTTTAAATCTTTATTTAATTCCGTTTTTACTGAGAGGCGGGCTCTGTCGAGAAAACCCTTTAACTAATTATTTTATTCCGTTTTTACTTAGAGGCGGGTTCAGTGGAGAAAACCCTTTAACTGTTTCTTTAATTCCGTTTTTAGCTAGAGACGGGTTCTGTGGAGAAAACCCTTTAACTAATTATTTCATTCCGTTTTTACTTAGAGGCGGGTCTGTGGAGAAAACCCTTTAACTAATTATTTTATTCCGTTTTTACTTAGAGGCGGGCTCTGTCGAGAAAACCCTTTAACTAATTATTTTATTCCGTTTTTACTTAGAGGCGGGTTCTGTGGAGAAAACCCTTTAAATATTTATTTAATTCCGTTTTTACAGAGAGGCGGGCTCTGTTGAGAAAACCCTTTAACTAATTATTTTATTCCGTTTTTACTTAGAGGCGGGTCTGTGGAGAAAACCCTTTAACTGTTTCTTTCATTACGTTTTTACTTAGAGAAGGGTTCTGTGGAGAAAACCCTTTAAGTGTTTCTTTAATTCCGTTTTTAGTTAGAGACGGGTTCTGTGGAGAAAACCCTTTAAATCTTTATTTAATTCCGTTTTTACTGAGAGGCGGGCTCTGTCGAGAAAACCCTTTAACTAATTATTTTATTCCGTTTTTACTTAGAGGCGGGTTCAGTGGAGAAAACCCTTTAACTGTTTCTTTAATTCCGTTTTTAGCTAGAGACGGGTTCTGTGGAGAAAACCCTTTAACTGTTTCTTTCATTACGTTTTTACTTAGAGAAAGGTTCTGTGGAGAAAACCCTTTACGTGTTTCTTTAATTCCGTTTTTAGTTAGAGACGGGTTCTGTGGACAAATCCCTTTAAATCATTATTTAATTCCGTTTTTACTGAGAGGCGGGCTATGTCGAGAAAACCTTTAACATTCTTTTATTCCGTTTTTACTTAGAGGCGGGTTCTGTGGAGAAAACCCCTTTAACTGTTTGTTTAATTCTGTTTTTACTTAGATTCGGGTTCCTTTGTGAAAACCCTTTTACCGTTTCTTTAATTCATTTTTTACTTAGAGGCGGGTTCTGTGGAGAAAACCCTTCAAGGGTATTTTTTATTCCGTTTTTACTCACAGGCGGGTTCTGAGGAGAAAACCCTTTAACTGTTTCTTTCATTCCGTTTTACTTAGATTTGGGTTGCCTGGAGAAAACCCTTTAAACTTTTCTTTACTTCCGCTTTTACTAAGAGGTGGTTTTTTTGGAGAAACCCTTTACCTGTTTCTTTAATTCCGTTTTTACTTAGAGGCTGGTTCTGTGGAGAAACCACTTTAACTGTTTGTTTAATTCTGTTTTTACTTAGATTCGGGTTCCTTTGTGAAAACCCTTTTACCGTTTCTTTAATTCATTTTTTACTTAGAGGCGGGTTCTGTGGAGAAAACCCTTCAAGGGTATTTTTTATTCCGTTTTTACTCACAGGCGGTTTCTGAGGAGAAAACCCTTTAACTGTTTCTTTCATTCCGTTTTTACGTAGAGGCGGGTTCTGTGGATAAAACCTTTAACTGTTTCTTTAATACTGTTTTACTTAGATTTGGGTTGCCTGGAGAAAACCCTTTAAACTTTTCTTTACTTCCGCTTTTACTAAGAGGTGGTTTTTTTGGAGAAACCCTTTACCTGTTTCTTTAATTCCGTTTTTATTTGGAGACGGTTTCTGTGGAGAAAACCCTTTAAATCTTTATTTAATTCCGTTTTTACAGAGAGGCGGGCTCTGTCGAGAAAACCCTTTAACTAATTATTTTATTCCGTTTTTACTTAGAGGCGGATCTGTGGAGAAAACCCTTTAACTGTTTCTTTCATTACGTTTTTACTTAGAGAAGGGTTCTGTGGAGAAAACCCTTTAAGGGTTTCTTTAATTCCGTTTTTAGTTAGAGACGGGTTCTGTGGAGAAAACCCTTTAAATCTTTATTTAATTCCGCTTTTACTAGGAGGTGGGTTTCTTGGAGAAACCCATTACCTGTTTCTATTATTCCGTTTTTACTTAGATCCTGGTTCTGTGGAGAAACCCCTTTAAGGTTTTTTTTTAATTCCGTTTTTACTCATGGGCGGGTTCTGAGGAGAAAACCCCTTAACTGTATCTTTAATTCCGTTTTTAGTTAGAGACGGGTTCTGTGGAGAAAACACTTTAAATCTTTATTTAATTCCGCTTTTACTAGGAGGTGGGTTTCTTGGAGAAACCCATTACCTGTATCTTTTATTCCGTTTTTACTTAGATTTGGGTTCCTTTGTGAAAACCCTTTTACCGTTTCTTTAATTCATTTTTTACTTAGAGGCGGGTTCTGAGGAGAAAACCCTTTAACTGTTTCTTTCATTCTGTTTTTACTTAGATTTGGGTTGTTTGGAGAAAACCATTTAAATGTTTCTGTAATTCCGTTTTTACTTAGATTTGGGTTGTTTGGAGAAAACCATTTAAATTTTTCTGTAATTCCGTTTTTATTTAGAGACGGGTTCAGTGGAGAAACCCCTTTAACTGTTTTTTAATTCCTTTTGTACTTAGATTCTGGTTCTGTGGAGAAACCCCTTTAACTGTTTCTTTAATTCCATTTTTAATAAGAGGCGGGTTCTGTGGAGAAAACTCTTTAAGGTTTTTTTTAATTCCGTTTTTACTCATGGGCGGGTTCTGAGGAGAAAACCTTTAACTGTTTCTTTCATTACGTTTTTACTTATAGAAGGGTTCTGTGGAGAAAACCCTTTAAATCTTTATTTAATTCCGTTTTTACTGAGAGGCGGGTTCTGAGGAGAAAACCCTTTAACTGTATCTTTAATTCCGTTTTTAGTTAGAGACGGGTTCTGTGGAGAAAACCCTTTAAATCTTTATTTAATTCCGTTTTTACTGAGAGGCGGGCTCTGTCGAGAAAACCCTTTAACTAATTATTTTATTCCGTTTTTACTTAGAGGCGGGTTCAGTGGAGAAAACCCTTTAACTGTTTCTTTAATTCCGTTTTTAGCTAGAGACGGGTTCTGTGGAGAAAACCCTTTAACTGTTTCTTTCTTTACGTTTTTACTTAGAGAAGGGTTCTGTGGAGAAAACCCTTTACGTGTTTCTTTAATTCCGTTTTTAGTTAGAGACGGGTTCTGTGGAGAAAACCCTTTAAATCTTTATTTAATTCCGCTTTTACTAGGAGGTGGGTTTCTTGGAGAAACCCGTTACCTGTTTCTATTATTCCGTTTTTACTTAGATTCTGGTTCTGTGGAGAAACCCCTTTAAGGTTTTTTTTTAATTCCGTTTTTACTCATGGGCGGGTTCTGAGGAGAAAACCCTTTAACTGTTTCTTTCATTACGTTTTTAATTAGAGAAGGGTTCTGTGGATAAAACCCTTTAAGTGTTTCTTTAATTCCGTTTTTAGTTAGAGACGGGTTCTGTGGAGAAAACCCTTTAAATATTTATTTAATTCCGTTTTTACAGAGAGGCGGGCTCTGTCGAGAAAACCCTTTAACTAATTATTTTATTCCGTTTTTACTTAGAGGCGGGTTCTGTGGAGAAAACCCTTTAAATATTTATTTAATTCCGTTTTTACAGAGAGGCGGGCTCTGTCGAGAAAACCCTTTAACTAATTATTTTATTCCGTTTTTACTTAGAGGCGGGTCTGTGGAGAAAACCCTTTAACTGTTTCTTTCATTACGTTTTTACTTAGAGAAGGGTTCTGTGGAGAAAACCCTTTACGTGTTTCTTTAATTCCGTTTTTAGTTAGAGACGGGTTCTGTGGACAAATCCCTTTAAATCATTATTTAATTCCGTTTTTACTGAGAGGCGGGCTATGTCGAGAAAACCTTTAACATTCTTTTATTCCGTTTTTACTTAGAGGCGGGTTCTGTGGAGAAAACCCCTTTAACTGTTTGTTTAATTCTGTTTTTACTTAGATTCGGGTTCCTTTGTGAAAACCCTTTTACCGTTTCTTTAATTCATTTTTTACTTAGAGGCGGGTTCTGTGGAGAAAACCCTTCAAGGGTATTTTTTATTCCGTTTTTGCTCACAGGCGGGTTCTGAGGAGAAAACCCTTTAACTGTTTCTTTCATTCCGTTTTTACGTAGAGGCGGGTTCTGTGGATAAAACCTTTAACTGTTTCTTTAATTCTGTTTTTACTTAGAGTTGGGTTTCCTGGAGAAAACCCTTTAAATCTTTCTTTACTTCCGCTTTTACTAAGAGGTGGGTTTCTTGGAGAAACCCTTTACCTGTTTCTTTAATTACGTTTTTACTTAGAGAAGGGTTCTGTGGAGAAAACCCTTTAACTGTTTCTTCAATTCTGTTTTACTTAGATTTGGGTTGCCTGGAGAAAACCCTTTAAACTTTTCTTTACTTCCGCTTTTACTAAGAGGTGGTTTTTTTGGAGAAACCCTTTACCTGTTTCTTTAATTCCGTTTTTACTTAGAGGCGGGTCTGTGGAGAAAACCCTTTAACTGTTTCTTTCATTACGTTTTTACTTAGAGAAGGGTTCTGTGGAGAAAACCCTTTAAGTGTTTCTTTAATTCCGTTTTTAGTTAGAGACGGGTTCTGTGGAGAAAACCCTTTAAATCTTTATTTAATTCCGTTTTTACTGAGAGGCGGGCTCTGTTGAGAAAACCCTTTAACTAATTATTTTATTCCGTTTTTACTTAGAGGCGGGTTCTGAGGAGAAAACCCTTTAACTGTTTCTTTCATTCTGTTTTTACTTAGATTTGGGTTGTTTGGAGAAAACCATTTAAATGTTTCTGTAAATCCGTTTTTACTTAGATTTGGGTTGTTTGGAGAAAACCATTTAAATTTTTCTGTAGTTCCGTTTTTACTTAGAGACGGGTTCAGTGGAGAAACCCCTTTAACTTTTTTTAATTCCTTTTGTACTTAGATTCTGGTTCTGTGGAGAAACCCCTTTAACTGTTTCTTTAATTCCATTTTTAATAAGAGGCGGGTTCTGTGGAGAAAACTCTTTAAGGTTTTTTTTAATTCCGTTTTTACTCATGGGCGGGTTCTGAGGAGAAAACCTTTAACTGTTTCTTTCATTACGTTTTTACTTATAGAAGGGTTCTGTGGAGAAAACCCTTTAAATCTTTATTTAATTCCGTTTTTACTGAGAGGCGGGTTCTGAGGAAAAAACCCTTTAACTGTATCTTTAATTCCGTTTTTAGTTAGAGACGGGTTCTGTGGAGAAAACCCTTTAAATCTTTATTTAATTCCTCTTTTACTAGGAGGTCGGTTTCTTGGAGAAACCCATTACCTGTTTCTTTTATTCCGTTTTTACTTAGAGGCTGGTTCTGTGGAGAAACCCCTTTAACTGTTTGTTTAATTCTGTTTTTACTTAGATTTGCGTTCCTTTGTGAAAACCCTTTTACCGTTTCTTTAATTCATTTTTTACTTAGAGGCGGGTTCTGAGGAGAAAACCCTTTAACTGTTTCTTTCATTCCGTTTTTACTTAGATTTGGGTTGTCTGGAGAAAACCCTTTAAACTTTTCTTTACTTCCGCTTTTACTAAGAGGTGGTTTTTTTGGAGAAACCCTTTACCTGTTTCTTTAATTCCGTTTTTATTTTGGAGAAGGGATCTATGGAGAAAACCCTTTAACTGTTTCTTTAATTCTGCTTTTACTTAGATTTGGGTTGTTTGGAGAAAACCTTTTAAATGTTTCTGTAATTCCGTTTTTAATTAGAGACGGGTTCTGTGGAGAAACCCCTTTAAGTGTTTCTTTAATTCCGTTTTTAGTTAGAGACGGGTTCTGTGGACAAAACCCTTTAAATCTTTATTTAATTCCGTTTTTACTGAGAGGCGGGCTCTGTCGAGAAAACCCTTTAACTGTTTCTTTAATTCCGTTTTTACTTAGAGGCGGGCAATGTCGAGAAAACCCTTTAACTGTATCTTTAATTCCGTTTTTAGTTAGAGACGGGTTCTGTGGAGAAAACCCTTTAAATCTTTATTTAATTCCGCTTTTACTAGGAGGTGGTTTTCTTGGAGAAACCAATTACCTGTTTCTTTTATTCCGTTTTTACTTAGATTCTGGTTCTGTGGAGAAACCCCTTTAACTGTTTGTTTAATTCTGTTTTTACTTAGATTTGGGTTCCTTTGTGAAAACCCTTTTACCGTTTCTTTAATTCATTTTTTTACTTAGAGGTGGGTTCTGTGGAGAAAACCCTTCAAGGGTATTTTTTATTCCGTTTTTACTCACAGGCGGGTTCTGAGGAGAAAACTCTTTAACTGTTTCTTTCATTCCGTTTTTACGTAGAGGCGGGTTCTGTGGATAAAACCTTTAACTGTTTCTTTAATTCTGTTTTTACTTAGAGTTGGGTTTCCTGGAGAAAACCCTTTAAATATTTCTTTACTTCCGCTTTTACTAAGAGGTGGGTTTCTTGGAGAAACCCTTTACCTGTTTCTTTAATTACGTTTTTACTTAGAGAAGGGTTCTGTGGAGAAAACCCTTTAACTGTTTCTTTAATTCTGTTTTACTTAGATTTGGGTTGCCTGGAGAAAACCCTTTAAACTTTTCTTTACTTCCGCTTTTACTGAGAGGTGGTTTTTTTGGAGAAACCCTTTACCTGTTTCTTTAATTCCGTTTTTATTTGGAGACGGTTTCTGTGGAGAAAACCCTTTAAATCTTTATTTAATTCCGTTTTTACAGAGAGGCGGGCTCTGTCGAGAAAACCCTTTAACTAGTTATTTTATTCCGTTTTTACTTAGAGGCGGGTCTGTGGAGAAAACCCTTTAACTGTTTCTTTCATTACGTTTTTACTTAGAGGCGGGCAATGTCGATAAAACCCTTTAACTGTATCTTTAATTCCGTTTTTAGTTAGAGACGGGTTCTGTGGAGAAAACCCTTTAAGTGTTTTTTTAATTCCGTTTTTAGTTAGAGACGGGTTCTGTGGAGAAAACCCTTTAAATCTTTATTTAATTCCGCTTTTACGAGGAGTTGGGTTTCTTGGAGAAACCAATTACCTGTTTCTTTTATTCCGTTTTTACTTAGATTCTGGTTCTGTGGAGAAACCCTTTTAACTGTTTGTTTAATTCTGTTTTTACTTAGATTTGGGTTCCTTTGTGAAAACCCTTTTACCGTTTTTTTAATTCATTTTTTTACTTAGAGGTGGGTTCTGTGGAGAAAACCCTTCAAGGGTATTTTTTATTCCGTTTTTTACTCACAGGCGGGTTCTGAGGAGAAAACCCTTTAACTGTTTCTTTAATTACGTTTTTACTTAGAGAAGGGTTCTGTGGAGAAAATCCTTTAACTGTTTCTTTAATTCTGTTTTTACTTAGATTTGGGTTGTTCGGAGAAAACCATTTAAATGTTTCTGTAATTCCGTTTTTACTTAGAGACGGGTTCAGTGGAGAAACCCCTTTAAATTTTTTTAATTCCTTTTGTACTTAGATTCTGGTTCTGTGGAGAAAACCTTTAACTGTTTCTTTCATTACGTTTTTACTTAGAGAAGGGTTCTGTGGAGAAAACCCTTTAAATCTTTATTTAATTCCGTTTTTACTGAGAGGCGGGCTATGTCGAGAAAACCCTTTAACATTCTTTTATTCCATTTTTACTTAGAGGCGGGTTCTGTGGAGAAAACCCTTTAAATCTTTATTTAATTCCGCTTTTACTAGGAGGTCGGTTTCTTGGAGAAACCCATTACCTGTTTCTTTTATTCCGTTTTTACTTAGAGGCTGGTTCTGTGGAGAAACCCCTTTAACTGTTTGTTTAATTCTGTTTTTACTTAGATTCGGGTTCCTTTGTGAAAACCCTTTTACCGTTTCTTTAATTCATTTTTTACTTAGAGGCGGGTTCTGTGGAGAAAACCCTTCAAGGGTATTTTTTATTCCGTTTTTACTCACAGGCGGGTTCTGAGGAGAAAACCCTTTAACTGTTTCTTTCATTCCGTTTTTACGTAGAGGCGGGTTCTGTGGATAAAACCTTTAACTGTTTCTTTAATTCTGTTTTTACTTAGAGTTGGGTTTCCTGGAGAAAACCCTTCAAATCTTTCTTTACTTCCGCTTTTACTAAGAGGTGGGTTTCTTGGAGAAACCCTTTACCTGTTTCTTTAATTACGTTTTTACTTAGAGAAGGTTTCTGTGGAGAAAACCCTTTAACTGTTTCTTTAATTCTGTTTTACTTAGATTTGGGTTGCCTGGAGAAAACCCTTTAAACTTTTCTATACTTCCGCTTTTACTAAGAGGTGGTTTTTTTGGAGAAACCCTTTACCTGTTTCTTTAATTCCGTTTTTATTTGGAGAAGGGCTCTATGGAGAAACCCCTTTAACTTTTTTTTAATTCCTTTTGTACTTAGAGTTGGATTCTGTCGAGAAACCCCTTTAACTGTTTCTTTAATTCCGTTTTTACTTAGAGGCGGGTCTGTGGAGAAAACCCTTTAACTGTTTCTTTCATTACGTTTTTACTTAGAGAAGGGTTCTGTGGAGAAAACCCTTTAAGTGTTTCTTTAATTCCGTTTTTAGTTAGAGACGGGTTCTGTGGAGAAAACCCTTTAAATCTTTATTTAATTCCGTTTTTACTGAGAGGCGGGCTCTGTCGAGAAAACCCTTTAACTAATTATTTAATTCCGTTTTTACTTAGAGGTGGGTTCAGTGGAGAAAACCCTTTAACTGTTTCTTTAATTCCGTTTTTAGCTAGAGACGGGTTCTGTGGAGAAAACCCTTTAAATCTTTATTTAATTCCGCTTTTACTAGGAGGTGGGTTTCTTGGAGAAACCCATTACCTGTTTCTTTTATTCCGTTTTTACTTACAAGCTGGTTCTGTTGAGAAACCCCTTTAACTGTTTGTTTAATTCTGTTTTTACTTAGATTTGGGTTCCTTTGTGAAAACCCTTTTACCGTTTCTTTAATTCATTTTTTTACTTAGAGGTGGGTTCTGTGGAGAAAACCCTTCAAGTGTATTTTTTATTCCGTTTTTACTCACAGGCGGGTTCTGAGGAGAAAACCCTTTAACTGCTTCTTTCATTCCGTTTTTTCTTAGAGGCGGGTTCTGTGGATAAAACCTTTAACTGCTTCTTTAATTCTGTTTTTAGTTAGAGTTGGGTTTCCTGGAGAAAACCCTTTAAATCTTTCTTTACTTCCGCTTTTACTAAGAGGTGGGTTTCTTGGATAAACCCTTTACCTGTTTCTTTAATTCCGTTTTTACTTAGATTTGGGTTGTTTGGAGAAAACCATTTAAATGTTTCTGTAATTCCGTTTTTACTTAGAGACGGGTTCAGTGGAAAATCCCCTTTAAGGGTTTTTTTTATTCCGTTTTTACTCACGGGCGGGTTCTGAGGAGAAAACCTTTAACTGTTTCTTTCATTACGTTTTTACTTATAGAAGGGTTCTGTGGAGAAAACCCTTTAAATCTTTATTTAATTCCGTTTTTACTGAGAGGCGGGTTCTGAGGAGAAAACCCTTTAACTGTATCTTTAATTCCATTTTTACTGAGAGGCGGGTTCTGTGGAGAAAACCCTTTAAATCTTTATTTAATTCCTCTTTTACTAGGAGGTCGGTTTCTTGGAGAAACCCATTACCTGTTTCTTTTATTCCGTTTTTACTTAGAGGCTGGTTCTGTGGAGAAACCCCTTTAACTGTTTGTTTAATTCTGTTTTTACTTAGATTTGCGTTCCTTTGTGAAAACCCTTTTACCGTTTCTTTAATTCATTTTTTACTTAGAGGCGGGTTCTGAGGAGAAGACCCTTTAACTGTTTCTTTCATTCCGTTTTTACTTAGATTTGGGTTGTCTGGAGAAAACCCTTTAAACTTTTCTTTACTTCCGCTTTTACTAAGAGGTGGTTTTTTTGGAGAAACCCTTTACCTGTTTCTTTAATTCCGTTTTTATTTTGGAGAAGGGATCTATGGAGAAAACCCTTTAACTGTTTCTTTAATTCTGCTTTTACTTAGATTTGGGTTGTTTGGAGAAAACCTTTTAAATGTTTCTGTAATTCCGTTTTTACTTAGAGACGGGTTCTGTGGAGAAAACCCTTTAAGTGTTTCTTTAATTCCGTTTTTAGTTAGAGACGGGTTCTGTGGACAAAACCCTTTAAATCTTTATTTAATTCCGTTTTTACTGAGAGGCGGGCTCTGTCGAGAAAACCCTTTAACTGTTTCTTTAATTCCGTTTTTACTTAGAGGCGGGCAATGTCGAGAAAACCCTTTAACTGTATCTTTAATTCCGTTTTTAGTTAGAGACGGGTTCTGTGGAGAAAACCCTTTAAATCTTTATTTAATTCCGCTTTTACTAGGAGGTGGGTTTCTTGGAGAAACCAATTACCTGTTTCTTTTATTCCGTTTTTACTTAGATTCTGGTTCTGTGGAGAAACCCCTTTAACTGTTTGTTTAATTCTGTTTTTACTTAGATTTGGGTTCCTTTGTGAAAACCCTTTTACCGTTTCTTTAATTCATTTTTTTACTTAGAGGTGGGTTCTGTGGAGAAAACCCTTCAAGGGTATTTTTTATTCCGTTTTTACTCACAGGCGGGTTCTGAGGAGAAAACCCTTTAACTGTTTCTTTCATTCCGTTTTTACGTAGAGGCGGGTTCTGTGGATAAAACCTTTAACTGTTTCTTTAATTCTGTTTTTACTTAGAGTTGGGTTTCCTGGAGAAAACCCTTTAAATATTTCTTTACTTCCGCTTTTACTAAGAGGTGGGTTTCTTGGAGAAACCCTTTACCTGTTTCTTTAATTACGTTTTTACTTAGAGAAGGGTTCTGTGGAGAAAACCCTTTAACTGTTTCTTTAATTCTGTTTTACTTAGATTTGGGTTGCCTGGAGAAAACCCTTTAAACTTTTCTTTACTTCCGCTTTTACTAAGAGGTGGTTTTTTTGGAGAAACCCTTTACCTGTTTCTTTAATTCCGTTTTTATTTGGAGACGGTTTCTGTGGAGAAAACCCTTTAAATCTTTATTTAATTTCGTTTTTACAGAGAGGCGGGCTCTGTCGAGAAAACCCTTTAACTAGTTATTTTATTCCGTTTTTACTTAGAGGCGGGTCTGTGGAGAAAACGCTTTAACTGTTTCTTTCATTACGTTTTTACTTAGAGGCGGGCAATGTCGAGAAAACCCTTTAACTGTATCTTTAATTCCGTTTTTAGTTAGAGACGGGTTCTGTGGAGAAAACCCTTTAAGTGTTTTTTTAATTCCGTTTTTAGTTAGAGACGGGTTCTGTGGAGAAAACCCTTTAAATCTTTATTTAATTCCGCTTTTACTAGGAGTTGGGTTTCTTGGAGAAACCAATTACCTGTTTCTTTTATTCCGTTTTTACTTAGATTCTGGTTCTGTGGAGAAACCCCTTTAACTGTTTGTTTAATTCTGTTTTTACTTAGATTTGGGTTCCTTTGTGAAAACCCTTTTACCGTTTCTTTAATTCATTTTTTTACTTAGAGGTGGGTTCTGTGGAGAAAACCCTTCAAGGGTATTTTTTATTCCGTTTTTACTCACAGGCGGGTTCTGAGGAGAAAACCCTTTAACTGTTTCTTTCATTCCGTTTTTACTTACAGGCGGGTTCTGTGGATAAAACCTTTAACTGTATCTTTAATTCTGTTTTTTCTTAGAGATGGGTTTCCTGGAGAAAACCCTTTAAATCTTTCTTTACTTCCGCTGTTACTAAGAGGTGGGTTTCTTGGAGAAACCCTTTACCTGTTTCTTTAATTACGTTTTTACTTAGAGAAGGGTTCTGTGGAGAAAATCCTTTAACTGTTTCTTTAATTCTGTTTTTACTTAGATTTGGGTTGTTCGGAGAAAACCATTTAAATGTTTCTGTAATTCCGTTTTTACTTAGAGACGGGTTCAGTGGAGAAACCCCTTTAAATTTTTTTAATTCCTTTTGTACTTAGATTCTGGTTCTGTGGAGAAAACGTTTAACTGTTTCTTTCATTACGTTTTTACTTAGAGAAGGGTTCTGTGGAGAAAACCCTTTAAATCTTTATTTAATTCCGTTTTTACTGAGAGGCGGGCTATGTCGAGAAAACCCTTTAACATTCTTTTATTCCATTTTTACTTAGAGGCGGGTTCTGTGGAGAAAACCCTTTAAATCTTTATTTAATTCCGCTTTTACTAGGAGGTCGGTTTCTTGGAGAAACCCATTACCTGTTTCTTTTATTCCGTTTTTACTTAGAGGCTGGTTCTGTGGAGAAACCCCTTTAACTATTTGTTTAATTCTGTTTTTACTTAGATTCGGGTTCCTTTGTGAAAACCCTTTTACCGTTTCTTTAATTCATTTTTTACTTAGAGGCGGGTTCTGTGGAGAAAACCCTTCAAGGGTATTTTTTATTCCGTTTTTACTCACAGGCGGGTTCTGAGGAGAAAACCCTTTAACTGTTTCTTTCATTCCGTTTTTACGTAGAGGCGGGTTCTGTGGATAAAACCTTTAACTGTTTCTTTAATTCTGTTTTTACTTAGAGTTGGGTTTCCTGGAGAAAACCCTTCAAATCTTTCTTTACTTCCGCTTTTACTAAGAGGTGGGTTTCTTGGAGAAACCCTTTACCTGTTTCTTTAATTACGTTTTTACTTAGAGAAGGGTTCTGTGGAGAAAACCCTTTAACTGTTTCTTTAATTCTGTTTTACTTAGATTTGGGTTGCCTGGAGAAAACCCTTTAAACTTTTCTATACTTCCGCTTTTACTAAGAGGTGGTTTTTTTGGAGAAACCCTTTACCTGTTTCTTTAATTCCGTTTTTATTTGGAGAAGGGCTCTATGGAGAAACCCCTTTAACTTTTTTTTAATTCCTTTTGTACTTAGAGTTGGATTCTGTCGAGAAACCCCTTTAACTGTTTCTTTAATTCCGTTTTTACTTAGAGGCGGGTCTGTGGAGAAAACCCTTTAACTGTTTCTTTCATTACATTTTTACTTAGAGAAGGGTTCTGTGGAGAAAACCCTTTAAGTGTTTCTTTAATTCCGTTTTTAGTTAGAGACGGGTTCTGTGGAGAAAACCCTTTAAATCTTTATTTAATTCCGTTTTTACTGAGAGGCGGGCTCTGTCGAGAAAACCCTTTAACTAATTATTTAATTCCGTTTTTACTTAGAGGCGGGTTCAGTGGAGAAAACCCTTTAACTGTATCTTTAATTCCGTTTTTAGTTAGAGACGGGTTCTGTGGAGAGGAGGGTTAGAGGAGGGTTCTGTGGATAAAACCTTTAACTGTTTCTTTAATTCCGTTTTTACTTAGATTTGGGTTGTTTGGAGAAAACAATTTAAATGTTTCTGTAATTCCGTTTTTACTTAGAGACGGGTTCAGTGGAAAATCCCCTTTAAGGGTTTTTTTTATTCCGTTTTTACACACGGGTGGGCTCTGTGGAGAAAACCCTTTACGTGTTTCTTTAATTCCGTTTTTACTTAGAGACAGGTTTTGTGGAGAAACCCCTTTAACTGTTTCTTTCATTCTGTTTTTACTTAGAGGCGGGTTCTGTGGAGAAACCCTTTACATGTTTCTTTAATTCTGTTTTTACTTAGATTTGGGTTCCTTTGTGAAAACCCTTTTACCGTTTCTTTAATTCATTTTGTACTTAGAGGCGGGTTCCGTGGAGAAAACCCTTCAAGGGTATTTTTTATTCCGTTTTTACTCACAGGCGGGTTCTGAGGAGAAAACCCTTTAACTGTTTATTTCATTCCGTTTTTACGTAGAGGAGGGTTCTGTGGATAAAACCTTTAACTGTTTCTTTAATTCTGTTTTTACTTAGAGTTGGGTTTCCTGGAGAAAACCCTTTAAATATTTCTTTACTTCCGCTTTTACTAAGAGGTGGGTTTCTTGGAGAAACCCTTTACCTGTTTCTTTAATTACGTTTTTACATAGAGAAGGGTTCTGTGGAGAAAACCCTTTAACTGTTTCTTTAATTCTGTTTTACTTAGATTTGGGTTGTCTGGAGAAAACCCTTTAAACTTTACTTTACTTCCGCTTTTACTAAGAGGTGGTTTTTTTGGAGAAACCCTTTACCTGTTTCTTTAATTCCGTTTTTATTTGGAGAAGGGCTCTATGGAGAAAACCATTTAAGTGTTTCTGTAATTCCGTTTTTAATTAGAGACGGGTTCAGTGGAGAAACCCCTTTAACTTTTTTTTAATTCCTTTTGTACTTAGAGTTGGATTCTGTCGAGAAACCCCTTTAACTGTTTCTTTAATTCCATTTTTAATAAGAGGCGGGTTCTGTGGAGAAAACCCTTTAAGGGTTTTTTTAATTCCGTTTTTACTCATGGGCGGGTTCTGAGGAGAAAACCCTTTAACTGTTTCTTTCATTACGTTTTTACTTAGATTTGGGTTCCTTTGTGAAAACCCTTTACCTGTTTCTTTAATTACGTTTTTACTTAGAGAAGGGTTCTGTGGAGAAAACCCTTTAACTGTTTCTTTAATTCTGTTTTACTTAGATTTGGGTTGCCTGGAGAAAACCCTTTAAACTTTTCTATACTTCCGCTTTTACTAAGAGGTGGTTTTTTTGGAGAAACCCTTTACCTGTTTCTTTAATTCCGTTTTTATTTGGAGAAGGGCTCTATGGAGAAACCCCTTTAACTTTTTTTTAATTCCTTTTGTACTTAGAGTTGGATTCTGTCGAGAAACCCCTTTAACTGTTTCTTTAATTCCGTTTTTACTTAGAGGCGGGTCTGTGGAGAAAACCCTTTAACTGTTTCTTTCATTACATTTTTACTTAGAGAAGGGTTCTGTGGAGAAAACCCTTTAAGTGTTTCTTTAATTCCGTTTTTAGTTAGAGACGGGTTCTGTGGAGAAAACCCTTTAAATCTTTATTTAATTCCGTTTTTACTGAGAGGCGGGCTCTGTCGAGAAAACCCTTTAACTAATTATTTAATTCCGTTTTTACTTAGAGGCGGGTTCAGTGGAGAAAACCCTTTAACTGTTTCTTTAATTCCGTTTTTAGCTAGAGACGTGTTCTGTGGAGAAAACCCTTTAAATCTTTATTTAATTCCGCTTTTACTAGGAGGTGGGTTTCTTGGAGAAACCCATTACTTGTTTCTTTTATTCCGTTTTTACTTAAAAGCTGGTTCTGTTGAGAAACCCCTTTAACTGTTTGTTTAATTCTGTTTTTACTTAGATTTGGGTTCCTTTGTGAAAACCCTTTTACCGTTTCTTTAATTCATTTTTTTACTTAGAGGTGGGTTCTGTGGAGAAAACCCTTCAAGTGTATTTTTTATTCCGTTTTTACTCACAGGCGGGTTCTGAGGAGAAAACCCTTTAACTGTTTCTTTCATTCCGTTTTTTCTTAGAGGCGGGTTCTGTGGATAAAACCTTTAACTGCTTCTTTAATTCTGTTTTTAGTTAGAGTTGGGTTTCCTGGAGAAAACCCTTTAAATCTTTCTTTACTTCCGCTTTTACTAAGAGGTGGGTTTCTTGGATAAACCCTTTACCTGTTTCTTTAATTCCGTTTTTACTTAGATTTGGGTTGTTTGGAGAAAACAATTTAAATGTTTCTGTAATTCCGTTTTTACTTAGAGACGGGTTCAGTGGAAAATCCCCTTTAAGGGTTTTTTTTATTCCGTTTTTACACACGGGTGGGCTCTGTGGAGAAAACCCTTTACGTGTTTCTTTAATTCCGTTTTTACTTAGAGACAGGTTTTGTGGAGAAACCCCTTTAACTGTTTCTTTCATTCTGTTTTTACTTAGAGGCGGGTTCTGTGGAGAAACCCTTTACATGTTTCTTTAATTCTGTTTTTACTTAGATTTGGGTTCCTTTGTGAAAACCCTTTTACCGTTTCTTTAATTCATTTTGTACTTAGAGGCGGGTTCCGTGGAGAAAACCCTTCAAGGGTATTTTTTATTCCGTTTTTACTCACAGGCGGGTTCTGAGGAGAAAACCCTTTAACTGTTTATTTCATTCCGTTTTTACGTAGAGGAGGGTTCTGTGGATAAAACCTTTAACTGTTTCTTTAATTCTGTTTTTACTTAGAGTTGGGTTTCCTGGAGAAAACCCTTTAAATATTTCTTTACTTCCGCTTTTACTAAGAGGTGGGTTTCTTGGAGAAACCCTTTACCTGTTTCTTTAATTACGTTTTTACATAGAGAAGGGTTCTGTGGAGAAAACCCTTTAACTGTTTCTTTAATTCTGTTTTACTTAGATTTGGGTTGTCTGGAGAAAACCCTTTAAACTTTACTTTACTTCCGCTTTTACTAAGAGGTGGTTTTTTTGGAGAAACCCTTTACCTGTTTCTTTAATTCCGTTTTTATTTGGAGAAGGGCTCTATGGAGAAAACCATTTAAGTGTTTCTGTAATTCCGTTTTTAATTAGAGACGGGTTCAGTGGAGAAACCCCTTTAACTTTTTTTTAATTCCTTTTGTACTTAGAGTTGGATTCTGTCGAGAAACCCCTTTAACTGTTTCTTTAATTCCATTTTTAATAAGAGGCGGGTTCTGTGGAGAAAACCCTTTAAGGGTTTTTTTAATTCCGTTTTTACTCATGGGCGGGTTCTGAGGAGAAAACCCTTTAACTGTTTCTTTCATTACGTTTTTACTTAGATTTGGGTTCCTTTGTGAAAACCCTTTTACCGTTTCTTTAATTCATTTTTTTACTTAGAGGTGGGTTCTTTTGAGAAAACCCTTCAAGGGTATTTTTTATTCCGTTTTTTACTCACAGGCGGGTTCTGAGGAGAAAACCCTTTAACTGTTTCTTTCATTCCGTTTTTACTTAGAGGCGGGTTCTGTGGATAAAACCTTTAACTGTATCTTTAATTCTGTTTTTTCTTAGAGATGGGTTTCCTGGAGAAAACCCTTTAAATCTTTCTTTACTTCCGCTGTTACTAAGAGGTGGGTTTCTTGGAGAAACCCTTTACCTGTTTCTTTAATTACGTTTTTACTTAGAGAAGGGTTCTGTGGAGAAAATCCTTTAACTGTTTCTTTAATTCTGTTTTTACTTAGATTTGGGTTGTTCGGAGAAAACCATTTAAATGTTTCTGTAATTCCGTTTTTACTTAGAGACGGGTTCAGTGGAGAAACCCCTTTAACTTTTTTTTAATTCCTTTTGTACTTAGATTCTGGTTCTGTGGAGAAACCCCTTTAACTGTTTCTTTAATTTCATTTTTAATAAGAGGCGGGTTCTGTGGAGAAAACCCTTTAAGGTTTTTTTTAATTCCGTTTTTACTCATGGGCGGGTTCTGAGGAGAAAACCTTTAACTGTTTCTTTCATAACGTTTTTACTTAGAGAAGGGTTCTGTGGAGAAAACCCTTTAAATCTTTATTTAATTCCGTTTTTACTGAGAGGCGGGCTATGTCGAGAAAACCCTTTAACATTCTTTTATTCCATTTTTACTTAGAGGCGGGTTCTGTGGAGAAAACCCTTTAAATCTTTATTTAATTCCGCTTTTACTAGGAGGTCGGTTTCTTGGAGAAACCCATTACCTGTTTCTTTTATTCCGTTTTTACTTAGAGGCTGGTTCTGTGGAGAAACCCCTTTAACTGTTTGTTTAATTCTGTTTTTACTTAGATTCGGGTTACTTTTTGAAAACCCTTTTACCGTTTCTTTAATTCATTTTTTACTTAGAGGCGGGTTCTGTGGAGAAAACCCTTCAAGGGTATTTTTTATTCCGTTTTTACTCACAGGCGGGTTCTGAGGAGAAAACCCTTTAACTGTTTCTTTCATTCCGTTTTTACGTAGAGGCGGGTTCTGTGGATAAAACCTTTAACTGTTTCTTTAATTCTGTTTTTACTTAGAGTTGGGTTTCCTGGAGAAAACCCTTTAAATATTTCTTTACTTCCGCTTTTACTAAGAGGTGGGTTTCTTGGAGAAACCCTTTACCTGTTTCTTTAATTACGTTTTTACTTAGAGAAGGGTTCTGTGGAGAAAACCCTTTAACTGTTTCTTTAATTCTGTTTTTATTTGGAGACGGGTTCCGTGGAGAAAACTCTTTAAATCTTTATTTAATTCCGTTTTTACAGAGAGGCGGGCTCTGTCGAGAAAACCCTCTAACTAATTATTTTATTCCGTTTTTACTTAGAGGCGGGTCTGTGGAGAAAACCCTTTAACTGTTTCTTTCATTACGTTTTTACTTAGAGAAGGGTTCTGTGGAGAAAACCCTTTAAGTGTTTCTTTAATTCCGTTTTTACTTAGAGGTGGGTTCTGTGGAGAAAACCCTTCAAGTGTATTTTTTATTCCGTTTTTACTCACAGGCGGGTTCTGAGGAGAAAACCCTTTAACTGTTTCTTTCATTCCGTTTTTTCTTAGAGGCGGGTTCTGTGGATAAAACCTTTAACTTCTTCTTTAATTCTGTTTTTAGTTAGAGTTGGGTTTCCTGGAGAAAACCCTTTAAATCTTTCTTTACTTCCGCTTTTACTAAGAGGTGGGTTTCTTGGATAAACCCTTTACCTATTTCTTTAATTCCGTTTTTACTTAGATTTGGGTTGTTTGGAGAAAACCATTTAAATGTTTCTGTAATTCCGTTTTTACTTAGAGACGGGTTCAGTGGAGAATCCCCTTTAAGGGTTTTTTTTATTCCGTTTTTACTCACGGGTGGGCTCTGTGGAGAAAACCCTTTACGTGTTTCTTTAATTCCGTTTTTACTTAGAGACAGGTTTTGTGGAGAAACCCCTTTAACTGTTTCTTTCATTCTGTTTTTACTTAGAGGCGGGTTCTGTGGAGAAACCCTTTACATGTTTCTTTAATTCTGTTTTTACTTAGATTTGGGTTCCTTTGTGAAAACCCTTTTACCGTTTCTTTAATTCATGTTGTACTTAGAGGCGGGTTCCGTGGAGAAAACCCTTCAAGGGTATTTTTTATTCCGTTTTTACTCACAGGCGGGTTCTGAGGAGAAAACCCTTTAACTGTTTATTTCATTCCGTTTTTACGTAGAGGCGGGTTCTGTGGATAAAATCTTTAACTGTTTCTTTAATTCTGTTTTTACTTAGAGTTGGGTTTCCTGGAGAAAACCCTTTAAATCTTTCTTTACTTCCGCTTTTACTAAGAGGTGGGTTTCTTGGAGAAACCCTTTACCTGTTTCTTTAATTACGTTTTTACATAGAGAAGGGTTCTGTGGAGAAAACCCTTTAACTGTTTCTTTAATTCTGTTTTACTTAGATTTGGGTTGTCTGGAGAAAACCCTTTAAACTTTACTTTACTTCCGCTTTTACTAAGAGGTGGTTTTTTTGGAGAAACCCTTTACCTGTTTCTTTAATTCCGTTTTTATTTGGGGAAGGGCTCTATGGAGAAAACCATTTAAGTGTTTCTGTAATTCCGTTTTTAATTAGAGACGGGTTCAGTGGAGAAACCCCTTTAACTTTTTTTTAATTCCTTTTGTACTTAGAGTTGGATTCTGTCGAGAAACCCCTTTAACTGTTTATTTAATTCCATTTTTAATAAGAGGCGGGTTCTGTGGAGAAAACCCTTTAAGGGTTTTTTTAATTCCGTTTTTACTCATGGGCGGGTTCTGAGGAGAAAACCCTTTAACTGTTTCTTTCATTACGTTTTTACTTAGAGAATGGTTCTGTGGACAAATCCCTTTAAATCTTTATTTAATTCCGCTTTTACTAGGAGGTCGGTTTCTTGGAGAAACCCATTACCTGTTTCTTTTATTCCGTTTTTACTTAGCGGCTGGTTCTGTGGAGAAACCCCTTTAACTGTTTGTTTAATTCTGCTTTTACTTAGATTCGGGTTCCTTTGTGAAAACCCTTTTACCGTTTCTTTAATTCATTTTTTACTTAGAGGCGGGTTCTGTGGAGAAAACCCTTCAAGGGTATTTTTTATTCCGTTTTTACTCACAGGCGGGTTCTGAGGAGAAAACCCTTTAACTGTTTCTTTCATTCCGTTTTTACGTAGAGGCGGGTTCTGTGGATAAAACCTTTAACTGTTTCTTTAATTCTGTTTTTACTTAGAGTTGGGTTTCCTGGAGAAAACCCTTTAAATCTTTCTTTACTTCCGCTTTTACTAAGAGGTGGGTTTCTTGGAGAAACCCTTTACCTGTTTCTTTAATTACGTTTTTACTTAGAGAAGGGTTCTGTGGAGAAAACCCTTTAACTGTTTCTTTAATTCTGTTTTTATTTGGAGACGGGTTCCGTGGAGAAAACTCTTTAAATCTTTATTTAATTCCGTTTTTACAGAGAGGCGGGCTCTGTCGAGAAAACCCTTTAACTAATTATTTTATTCCGTTTTTACTTAGAGGCGGGTCTGTGGAGAAAACCCTTTAACTGTTTCTTTCATTACGTTTTTACTTAGAGAAGGGTTCTGTGGAGAAAACCCTTTAAGTGTTTCTTTAATTCCGTTTTTACTCAGAGGTGGGTTCTGTGGAGAAAACCCTTCAAGTGTATTTTTTATTCCGTTTTTACTCACAGGCGGGTTCTGAGGAGAAAACCCTTTAACTGTTTCTTTCATTCCGTTTTTTCTTAGAGGCGGGTTCTGTGGATAAAACCTTTAACTGCTTCTTTAATTCTGTTTTTAGTTAGAGTTGGGTTTCCTGGAGAAAACCCTTTAAATCTTTCTTTACTTCCGCTTTTACTAAGAGGTGGGTTTCTTGGAGAAACCCTTTACCTGTTTCTTTAATTCCGTTTTTACTTAGATTTGGGTTGTTTGGAGAAAACC
>NW_026611225.1:0-72545 GCF_029633865.1 Lampris incognitus | reverse complement strand
CCTGCGGCTAGAGTGGTCGGTGTGGTCACTTTTGGTCTTGAGTCGGCTGTTCGCACTGCCCAACGTGCTCAACCCGCTCCGAGTAACGTGCCACCCCGTCGCCTCTTCGTCCCAGATGCTGTTCGGTCTCGAGTTTTTCAGTGGGGTCATAGCAGTCGTTTCTCCTGTCACCCAGGAGTTAGTCGTACCCAGTCGTTCATCGCTCGGCGCTTCTGGTGGCCAACTATGCGGGAGGATGTCAAGAGCTTTGTAGCGGCCTGCACTGTTTGCGCCCGCAGCAAGGCCTCTCACCAGGCGCCATCTGGTCTGTTGCAGCCACTCCCTATTCCTAGCCGCCCCTGGTCTCACGTGGCTTTGGATTTCGTTTCCGGACTACCACCTTCTCGGGGAAACACTGGTTCTCACCGTCATAGACCGTTTCAGCAAGGGCGTCCATCTGATAGCCCTTCCCAAACTTCCTTCGGCTGCTGAGACCGCGGACCTCTTGATGCAACATGTCTTCCGGCTTCATGGCCTGCCATCAGATGTAGTCTCCGATAGAGGTCCTCAGTTCACCTCACAAGTGTGGCGTGCATTTTGCAAAGGCATCGGAGCCACAGTAAGTCTGTCTTCGGGCTACCACCCCCAAACAAATGGTCAGACCGAGAGGGCAAACCAGAGCATGGAGACAGCGTTGCGTTGTGTATGTAACAGCAAGCCCTCCACCTGGAGTGACTACCTACCGTGGGTAGAGTACGCCACCAATTCCCTGGTCAGCTCTGCATCTGGACTTTCTCCATTCGAGGCATCCCTGGGGTATCAACCTCCCCTGTTCGACCCACAGCAGGATGAAGTGGCCGTTCCCTCCGTACAGCTCCACTTGCGACGCTGTCAGCGTGTCTGGAGGACCATCCGGACAGCACTGCTCAAGGCTGGGGAGCGCGCTCGCAGAGGGGCTGACCGGCGACGTACCCCTGCGCCGGAGTACAAGAAGGGACAGAGGGTCTGGCTGTCCACGAAGGACGTTCCCCTCCAGACAACCGACAAGAAACTCTCGCCCCGCTTCATTGGTCCTTTTGAAGTCCAGAAAGTCCTGAGCCCGGCAGCTGTTCGGCTGAAGCTGCCTTCCTCCATGCACATTCATCCTGTCTTCCACGTCTCTCGAGTTAAGCCCGTCTCCAGCAGTCCTCTTATGCCCCCGGTTCCTGAGCCTCCGCCTCCGGAATTTGTAGATGGTCATCCTCAATGGAAGGTCCGCCGGCTGCTTAAAGTCCGGCGCTGCGGCCGCGGGTTCCAGTATCTCGCGGACTGGGCAGGTTATGGACCTGAGGAGCGCAGTTGGATTTCGCGGAAGCTCATTATGGATCCCTCTCTCCTCGCCGACTTCTACCGTGCCCACCCGGGGGCGCCAGGTCAGTCGCCAGGTGGCTCCCGTAGAGGGGAGGGGGGTACTGTTACGTCTCGCCGCTCCACACCCGCTCTGCAGTGTAACCTTGGCCAAGGCTCAACGTCTCCCCGCTCTGCAGTGTAAGCGTACCCGGAGCTCTGCCAACTCCACCTGATGCCTGTTTCCTCGTTACCCCTCCACTCACCTGTTGGCAATCACCTCCCTATATCTGGCTGTGTCACTCTCAGCTTGTTGCCAGTTCGTGCCGTTCCCTGGGAGAGTACTTGTGCTTGTCCTGCTCATCGAAGTTTGTTTACTTACCTGGAGATTTCTCTGTTGGACCTTCCTCGTTGCTCCCCTTCCCCTGTGCGCTGCTTTCCGTTTACGAAGAGGATTTCTTCACTCCAGCGTTGCTGTGATTTTCCGTTCTCCTTTGGTATCCTCCTGTTTACCCCCCCCTCCTGCCTGGATTAAGGGCCGACTCCACTGTTCCCGGATCAAAGGGCGACTCCACGGTTCCCGGCTTAAAGGTGGACTTCGCGTTTCCTGGTGAGAGGGACTTCCTGAGTTTTCTCTTCAATAAATTAGCCTGTTGGTCCCGCTATATTGTGCCTTCTGTGTTTGTGCTCTTGGGGTCGGGTGCAAACCCTAACAAAAGACAATATTATAGAACATTGAAAAATGTCCTGACCATGAGGCTAAACCAGGATATGCACCAGCGTCTAAAATGCAATTTAGTTTAGCGGGTGGTTAACTTCATGAGCTGATAACTGTGATACAGCTGCCACTCAGGAATGGTTATCATACCAAAATATCATCTACAGACATGGATCCTTTCAAAAATTATAATTAAGTTTTGCCACCTTGAGTGTACCGAAATATCGTCTGGCCCATGGACTAATACCAAACGAAGCCTCACTCACGGCACCCTTCAGACAGCTGCTCAATGAGGATGTACCGTGGTAATGGTGCCCGCACCACAGCTCAGCGCTAAAGGCACTAAAGACCACCCTCACACAACCCCCTGTGCTGAGATACTACGATCACAAGCAGCCTCTCATTCTACAAGCAGACTCCTCAAACGATGGACTGGGAGCCTGTCTGTTGCAGGACGACCACCCAGTGTGCTATGCCTCACGAGCGCTCACCGACACAGAAAAGAGGTATGCACAGATAGAGAAAGAGTTGCTCGCTATAGTGTTTGCTGCTAAGAGATTCCACCAGTATGTGTACGGCAGACCAGTAACTGTCCAGTGCGATCATAAGCCTCTGGAGGTCATCATGCGCAAGCCGCTGAGCAAAGCACCTGCGTGGCTGCAAGGTATGCTTTTACAACTGCAGAGATATGATCTGAGTGTAACATACACACCAGGCAAGCACATGTACATTGCCGACACGCTCTCACACGCTACAGCTAGCAGAGAAGGTGACCATATTGATGAAAACCCTTGTGATGAGAGAGTTGTGTATGCCTTGGATGCCACAGATGCCTTGAGCGAGGAAACACTCAGCCAATTAAAGAAAGCAATGGCAGCAGATAGCGTGCTGCAAGCTTTGTGTGAGAAACACAAGAAAGGCCGGCCCATGAAAAAGAAAAGTTTGGACAGAAAACTACACGCCTACTGGGCAGTAAAGGACATTATAAGCACGGAAGATGACATTGTCTTGGTCGGAGACAAAATCATCATACCCCAGAGCTTCAGGAGCACGATTTTGAAGAAGCTGCATCTTGCACACCAAGGAGTGCAGCGCACAAAAGCCAGAGCAAGAAAGTCTCTCTACTGGCCTGGCATGGCACGAGATATAGAGGCAATGGTGGAAAAGTGCGTGCAATGCCAGCAGCTACAGCCCAAACAGCAGGCTGAGCCACTTATGCCGCATCAGGTCCCAGAACTGCCATGGATGAAAGTCGGAGCTGACATCTTCGAGCTACACGGTTAGTCATACCTGTTGTTAGTTGATTACCTAACCAAATATCCTGAAGTGCTCAACATATCTGACAAAACAGCATACACAGTAATCCAGAAGATGAAGTCTGTGTTTGCCAGACACGGGATTCCTAGGGAGATAGTGAGTGACCATGTCCCATTTGCCAGCTATGAGATGAAGTCATTTGCAGCTTCATGGGAGTTCAAGCTCACACACTCCAGCCCAGGTTTTCCCTCTTCAAATGGCATGGCTGAGAGAGCCATAAAGACAGTGAAACATGCGCTGAAGAAGGCAATGCAGACCGGCACCGACCCACATCTGGTGCTGCTGTCACTGAGGAACACACCGGTGACAGGACTGGACGTATCACCTGCACAAATGTTGATGGGGAGAGTTCTACGAAGTACACTTCCGTGCTCCAGTGCTGTGCTGACACAATCAGTCCCACAGCACATTCACAGCAAGATCCGGAACCTGCAGTTCCGCCAAAAACAACGTTACGACCAGCGTGCAAAGCTCCTGCCAGTGTTGACCCCAGGAGACACCGTACACATGCAAACGCGGCGCGGCTGGGAGCCTGCCGTTGTCATCCGACAGCGAGATGAACCACGGTCCTACACTGTGCAGACACCGGCTGGCAGGATGCAAAGAAGGAACAGGCGACATCTGAGGAAGATACATCCGAGCCTATTCCGAGACACGGACAGTGATGAACATTTTGACCCAGAGGTACAACCCTCACCCTCACAAGCGCCTGTGCCAGTCGACTCACCACCACATGACCTGCCACCACACGACCCTCCTCCGGTGACTACAGGCAGTACACCCACATGCTACACAAAGTGCGGCAGAGCAGTTAGGCGCCCTGCCAGAAACAATGACTAACCTCAGGGTTCTTTTGTGTGATCATTCAAGTGTTTATTAAGAAAAAGAAAAAGAAAAAAAAGAAGGTGAAACAAAGAGTACAAGGTGTGTTTAACCTGAAATGTTGCAAGATTGCTGAATGTTCAAAATGTTTACATGCTAAACACCAGAATGTGAAAAGGAAATGGTTTATGTTGTTTAATGAGAGTCATCTGTCATTTAAAAAAAACATGCTGTATTAATCATTCAAGTATGCGAGTAGAAAAGACTTGTTCAGTGTTAATGCCATAGTGTTAATGGTTCGGTAAAGGGTCTACTGTTGAAGCAACTGATGAGTAGGCCACATCTCAGTTGGAAAAGAGGGATGTGGTGTATTGGATCGAGCACTCGGTGCTCGATTGTGTTGGACTGTCACCACTACTGAGTTCTGTAATACACTGGTAGAGTAGTGTGTGATGTCTCCGTCAGTAAAGATGAGACTTGTGCCGCATCCTCGTCTCTGTGTACTTATATATATCAGTGATTAAGTTAGTAACCCACGAATAGTAAAACTACAATAGTGTATATAAGAGAAGTCACAACATCTTGTTCGGTGTTTTTGGTCCTCCGCAGACAGTGTAGATCACTCTTGTTCGTTGTTTTTGGTCCTCCGCAGACACCATAGATTAGTCTTGTTCGGTGTTTTTGGTCCTCCGCAGACACCATAGATTAGTCTTGTTCGGTGTTTTTGGTCCTCCGCAGACAGTGTAGATGAGTCTTGTTCGGTGTTTTTGGTCCTCCGCAGACAGTGTAGATGAGTCTTGTTCGGTGTTTTTGGTCCACGCAGACAGCGTAGATTAGTCTTGTTCGGTGTTTTTGGTCCTCCGCAGACAGCGTAGATTAGTCTTGTTCGGTGTTTTTGGTCCTCCGCAGACAGCGTAGATTAGTCTTGTTCGGTGTTTTTGGTCCTCCGCAGACAGCGTAGATTAGTCTTGTTCGGTGTTTTTGGTCCTCCGCAGACAGCGTAGATTAGTCTTGTTCAGTGTTTTTGGTCCTCCACAGACAGTGTAGTTTAATCTTGTTCAGTGTTTTTGGTCGTCCGCAGACAGTGTAGATTAGTCTTGTTTGGTGTTTTTGGTCCTCCGCAGACAGTGTAGATTAGTCTTGTTCGGTGTTCTTGGTCCTCCGCAGGCAGTGTAGATTAGTCTTGTTCGGTGTTATTGGTCCTCCGCAGACACCGTAGATTAGTCTTGTTCGGTGTTTTTGGTCCTCTGCAGACAACATAGATTAGTCTTGTTCGGTGTTTTTGGTCCTCCGCAGACACCATAGATTAGTCTTGTTCGGTGCTTTTGGTCCTCTGCAGACAGCATAGATTAGTCTTGTTCGGTGTTTTTGGTCCTCCGCAGACAGTGTAGATACGTTGTGTTCGGTGTATTTGGTCCTCCGCAGACAGTGTAGATTAGTCTTGTTCGGTGTTTTTGGTCCTCCGCAGTCACCATAGATTAGTCTTGTTCGGTGTTTTTGGTCCTCTGCAGACACCATAGATTAGCCTTGTTCGGTGTTTTTGGTCCTCCGCAGACACCATAGATTAGTCTTGTTCGGTGTTTTTGGTCCTCCGCAGACAGTGTAGATTAGTTGTGTTCGGTGTTTTTGGTCCTCCGCAGTCACCATAGATTAGTATTGTTCGGTGTTTTTGGTCCTCTGCAGACAGTGTAGATAAGTCTTGTTCGGTGTTTTTGGTCCTCCGCAGACACCATAGATTAGTCTTGTTCGGTGTTTTTGGTCGTCCACAGACCCCATAGATCACTCTTGTTCAGTGTTTTTGGTCCTCTGCAGACACCATAGATTAGTCTTGTTCGGTGTTTTTGGTCGTCTGCAGACACCATAGATTAGTCTTGTTCGGTGTTTTTGGTCCTTTGCAGACAGTGTAGATTAGCCTTGTTCGGTGTTTTTGGTCCTCCGCAGACAGTGTAGATTAGTCTGGTTCGGTGTTTTTGGTCCTCTGCAGACACCATAGATTAGTCTTGTTCGGTGTTTTTGGTCCTCCGCAGACAGTGTAGATTAGTCTTGTTCGGTGTTTTTGGTCCTCCGCAAACAGTGTAGATTAGTCTTGTTCGGTGCTTTTGGTCCCCTGCATACAGTGCAGATTAGTCTTGTTCGGTGTTTTCGGTCCTCCGCAGACACCATAGATTAGTCTTGTTCGGTGTTTTTGGTCCTCTGCAGACAGTGTAGATTAGACTTGTTCGGTGTTTTTGGTCCTCCGCAGACACCATAGATTAGTCTTGTTCGGTGTTTTTGGTCCTCCGCAGACAGTGTAGATTAGCCTTGTTCAGTGTTTTTGGTCCTCCGCAGACACCATAGATTAGTCTTGTTCGGTGTTTTTGGTCCTCCGCAGACAGTGTAGATTAGTTGTGTTCGGTGTTTTTGGTCCTCCGCAGACACCATAGTTTAGTCTTGTTCGGTGGTTTTGGTCCTCCACAGACACCAAAGATTAGTCTTGTTCGGTGTTTTTGGTCCTCCGCAGACACCATAGATTAGTCTTGTTTGGTGTTTTTGGTCCTCCGCAGACAGTGTAGTTTAGTTGTGTTCGGTATTTTTGGTCCTCCACAGACACCATAGATTAGTCTTCCTAGGTGTTTTTGGTCCTCCGCAGACAGTGTAGATTAGTTTTGTTCGGTGTTTTTGGTCCTCCGCAGACAGTGTAGATTAGTCTTGCTCAGTGTTTTTGGTCCTCTGCAGACACCATAGATTAGTCTTGTTCGGTGTTTTTGGTCCTCCGCAGACAGTGTAGATCACTCTTGTTCGTTGTTTTTGGTCCTCCGCAGACACCATAGATTAGTCTTGTTCGGTGTTTTTGGTCCTCCGCAGACACCATAGATTAGTCTTGTTCGGTGTTTTTGGTCCTCCGCAGACAGTGTAGATGAGTCTTGTTCGGTGTTTTTGGTCCTCCGCAGACAGTGTAGATGAGTCTTGTTCGGTGTTTTTGGTCCACGCAGACAGCGTAGATTAGTCTTGTTCGGTGTTTTTGGTCCTCCGCAGACAGCGTAGATTAGTCTTGTTCGGTGTTTTTGGTCCTCCGCAGACAGCGTAGATTAGTCTTGTTCGGTGTTTTTGGTCCTCCGCAGACAGCGTAGATTAGTCTTGTTCGGTGTTTTTGGTCCTCCGCAGACAGCGTAGATTAGTCTTGTTCAGTGTTTTTGGTCCTCCACAGACAGTGTAGTTTAATCTTGTTCAGTGTTTTTGGTCGTCCGCAGACAGTGTAGATTAGTCTTGTTTGGTGTTTTTGGTCCTCCGCAGACAGTGTAGATTAGTCTTGTTCGGTGTTCTTGGTCCTCCGCAGACAGTGTAGATTAGTCTTGTTCGGTGTTATTGGTCCTCCGCAGACACCGTAGATTAGTCTTGTTCGGTGTTTTTGGTCCTCTGCAGACAACATAGATTAGTCTTGTTCGGTGTTTTTGGTCCTCCGCAGACACCATAGATTAGTCTTGTTCTGTGTTTTTGGTCCTCCGCAGACACCATAGATTAGTCTTGTTCGGTGCTTTTGGTCCTCTGCAGACAGCATAGATTAGTCTTGTTCGGTGTTTTTGGTCCTCCGCAGACAGTGTAGATACGTTGTGTTCGGTGTATTTGGTCCTCCGCAGACAGTGTAGATTAGTCTTGTTCGGTGTTTTTGGTCCTCCGCAGTCACCATAGATTAGTCTTGTTCGGTGTTTTTGGTCCTCTGCAGACACCATAGATTAGCCTTGTTCGGTGTTTTTGGTCCTCCGCAGACACCATAGATGAGTCTTGTTCGGTGTTTTTGGTCCTCTGCAGACAGTGTAGCTTAGTTGTGTTCGGTGTTTTTGGTCCTCCGCAGTCACCATAGATTAGTATTGTTCGGTGTTTTTGGTCCTCTGCAGACAGTGTAGATAAGTCTTGTTCGGTGTTTTTGGTCCTCCGCAGACACCATAGATTAGTCTTGTTCGGTGTTTTTCGTCCTCCACAGACACCATAGATCACTCTTGTACAGTGTTTTTGGTCCTCTGCAGACACCATAGATTAGTCTTGTTCGGTGTTTTTGGTCGTCTGCAGACACCATAGATTAGTCTTGTTCGGTGTTTTTGGTCCTTTGCAGACAGTGTAGATTAGCCTTGTTCGGTGGTTTTGGTCCTCCGCAGACAGTGTAGATTAGTCTGGTTCGGTGTTTTTGGTCCTCTGCAGACACCATAGATTAGTCTTGTTCGGTGTTTTTGGTCCTCCGCAGACAGTGTAGATTAGTCTTGTTCGGTGTTTTTGGTCCTCCGCAAACAGTGTAGATTAGTCTTGTTCGGTGCTTTTGGTCCCCTGCATACAGTGCAGATTAGTCTTGTTCGGTGTTTTCGGTCCTCCGCAGACACCATAGATTAGTCTTGTTCGGTGTTTTTGGTCCTCTGCAGACAGTGTAGATTAGACTTGTTCGGTGTTTTTGGTCCTCCGCAGACACCATAAATTAGTCTTGTTCGGTGTTTTTGGTCCTCCGCAGACAGTGTAGATTAGCCTTGTTCAGTGTTTTTGGTCCTCCGCAGACACCATAGATTAGTCTTGTTCGGTGTTTTTGGTCCTCCGCAGACAGTGTAGATTAGTTGTGTTCGGTGTTTTTGGTCCTCCGCAGACACCATAGTTTAGTCTTGTTCGGTGGTTTTGGTCCTCCACAGACACCAAAGATTAGTCTTGTTCGGTGTTTTTGGTCCTCCGCAGACACCATAGATTAGTCTTGTTTGGTGTTTTTGGTCCTCCGCAGACAGTGTAGTTTAGTTGTGTTCGGTATTTTTGGTCCTCCACAGACACCATAGATTAGTCTTCCTAGGTGTTTTTGGTCCTCCGCAGACAGTGTAGATTAGTTTTGTTCGGTGTTTTTGGTCCTCCGCAGACAGTGTAGATTAGTCTTGCTCAGTGTTTTTGGTCCTCCGCAGACACCTTAGATTAGTCTTGTTCGGTGTTTTTGGTCCTCAGCAGACACCATAGATTAGTCTTGTTCGGTGTTTTTGATCCTCCGCAGACAGTGTAGATTAGTCTTGTTCGGTGTTTTTGGTCCTCTGCAGACACCATAGATTAGTCTTGTTCGGTGTTTTTGGTCCTCCGCAGACAGTGTAGATCACTCTTGTTCGTTGTTTTTGGTCCTCCGCAGACACCATAGATTAGTCTTGTTCGGTGTTTTTGGTCCTCCGCAGACACCATAGATTAGTCTTGTTCGGTGTTTTTGGTCCTCCGCAGACAGTGTAGATGAGTCTTGTTCGGTGTTTTTGGTCCTCCGCAGACAGTGTAGATGAGTCTTGTTCGGTGTTTTTGGTCCACGCAGACAGCGTAGATTAGTCTTGTTCGGTGTTTTTGGTCCTCCGCAGACAGCGTAGATTAGTCTTGTTCGGTGTTTTTGGTCCTCCGCAGACAGCGTAGATTAGTCTTGTTCGGTGTTTTTGGTCCTCCGCAGACAGCGTAGATTAGTCTTGTTAGGTGTTTTTGGTCCTCCGCAGACAGCGTAGATTAGTCTTGTTCAGTGTTTTTGGTCCTCCACAGACAGTGTAGTTTAATCTTGTTCAGTGTTTTTGGTCGTCCGCAGACAGTGTAGATTAGTCTTGTTTGGTGTTTTTGGTCCTCCGCAGACAGTGTAGATTAGTCTTGTTCGGTGTTCTTGGTCCTCCGCAGACAGTGTAGATTAGTCTTGTTCGGTGTTATTGGTCCTCCGCAGACACCGTAGATTAGTCTTGTTCGGTGTTTTTGGTCCTCTGCAGACAACATAGATTAGTCTTGTTCGGTGTTTTTGGTCCTCCGCAGACACCATAGATTAGTCTTGTTCGGTGTTTTTGGTCCTCCGCAGACACCATAGATTAGTCTTGTTCGGTGCTTTTGGTCCTCTGCAGACAGCATAGATTAGTCTTGTTCGGTGTTTTTGGTCCTCCGCAGACAGTGTAGATACGTTGTGTTCGGTGTATTTGGTCCTCCGCAGACAGTGTAGATTAGTCTTGTTCGGTGTTTTTGGTCCTCCGCAGTCACCATAGATTAGTCTTGTTCGGTGTTTTTGGTCCTCTGCAGACACCATAGATTAGCCTTGTTCGGTGTTTTTGGTCCTCCGCAGACACCATAGATGAGTCTTGTTCGGTGTTTTTGGTCCTCCGCAGACAGTGTAGATTAGTTGTGTTCGGTGTTTTTGGTCCTCCGCAGTCACCATAGATTAGTATTGTTCGGTGTTTTTGGTCCTCTGCAGACAGTGTAGATAAGTCTTGTTCGGTGTTTTTGGTCCTCCGCAGACACCATAGATTAGTCTTGTTCGGTGTTTTTCGTCCTCCACAGACACCATAGATCACTCTTGTACAGTGTTTTTGGTCCTCTGCAGACACCATAGATTAGTCTTGTTCGGTGTTTTTGGTCGTCTGCAGACACCATAGATTAGTCTTGTTCGGTGTTTTTGGTCCTTTGCAGACAGTGTAGATTAGCCTTGTTCGGTGGTTTTGGTCCTCCGCAGACAGTGTAGATTAGTCTGGTTCGGTGTTTTTGGTCCTCTGCAGACACCATAGATTAGTCTTGTTCGGTGTTTTTGGTCCTCCGCAGACAGTGTAGATTAGTCTTGTTCGGTGTTTTTGGTCCTCCGCAAACAGTGTAGATTAGTCTTGTTCGGTGCTTTTGGTCCCCTGCATACAGTGCAGATTAGTCTTGTTCGGTGTTTTCGGTCCTCCGCAGACACCATAGATTAGTCTTGTTCGGTGTTTTTGGTCCTCTGCAGACAGTGTAGATTAGACTTGTTCGGTGTTTTTGGTCCTCCGCAGACACCATAAATTAGTCTTGTTCGGTGTTTTTGGTCCTCCGCAGACAGTGTAGATTAGCCTTGTTCAGTGTTTTTGGTCCTCCGCAGACACCATAGATTAGTCTTGTTCGGTGTTTTTGGTCCTCCGCAGACAGTGTAGATTAGTTGTGTTCGGTGTTTTTGGTCCTCCGCAGACACCATAGTTTAGTCTTGTTCGGTGGTTTTGGTCCTCCACAGACACCAAAGATTAGTCTTGTTCGGTGTTTTTGGTCCTCCGCAGACAGTGTAGATTAGTTTTGTTCGGTGTTTTTGGTCCTCCGCAGACAGTGTAGATTAGTCTTGCTCAGTGTTTTTGGTCCTCCGCAGACACCTTAGATTAGTCTTGTTCGGTGTTTTTGGTCCTCAGCAGACACCATAGATTAGTCTTGTTCGGTGTTTTTGATCCTCCGCAGACAGTGTAGATTAGTCTTGTTCGGTGTTTTTGGTCCTCTGCAGACACCATAGATTAGTCTTGTTCGGTGTTTTTGGTCCTCCGCAGACAGTGTAGATCACTCTTGTTCGTTGTTTTTGGTCCTCCGCAGACACCATAGATTAGTCTTGTTCGGTGTTTTTGGTCCTCCGCAGACACCATAGATTAGTCTTGTTCGGTGTTTTTGGTCCTCCGCAGACAGTGTAGATGAGTCTTGTTCGGTGTTTTTGGTCCTCCGCAGACAGTGTAGATGAGTCTTGTTCGGTGTTTTTGGTCCACGCAGACAGCGTAGATTAGTCTTGTTCGGTGTTTTTGGTCCTCCGCAGACAGCGTAGATTAGTCTTGTTCGGTGTTTTTGGTCCTCCGCAGACAGCGTAGATTAGTCTTGTTCGGTGTTTTTGGTCCTCCGCAGACAGCGTAGATTAGTCTTGTTCGGTGTTTTTGGTCCTCCGCAGACAGCGTAGATTAGTCTTGTTCAGTGTTTTTGGTCCTCCACAGACAGTGTAGTTTAATCTTGTTCAGTGTTTTTGGTCGTCCGCAGACAGTGTAGATTAGTCTTGTTTGGTGTTTTTGGTCCTCCGCAGACAGTGTAGATTAGTCTTGTTCGGTGTTCTTGGTCCTCCGCAGGCAGTGTAGATTAGTCTTGTTCGGTGTTATTGGTCCTCCGCAGACACCGTAGATTAGTCTTGTTCGGTGTTTTTGGTCCTCTGCAGACAACATAGATTAGTCTTGTTCGGTGTTTTTGGTCCTCCGCAGACACCATAGATTAGTCTTGTTCGGTGTTTTTGGTCCTCCGCAGACACCATAGATTAGTCTTGTTCGGTGCTTTTGGTCCTCTGCAGACAGCATAGATTAGTCTTGTTCGGTGTTTTTGGTCCTCCGCAGACAGTGTAGATACGTTGTGTTCGGTGTATTTGGTCCTCCGCTGACAGTGTAGATTAGTCTTGTTCGGTGTTTTTGGTCCTCTGCAGACACCATAGATTAGCCTTGTTCGGTGTTTTTGGTCCTCCGCAGACACCATAGATTAGTCTTGTTCGGTGTTTTTGGTCCTCCGCAGACAGTGTAGATTAGTTGTGTTCGGTGTTTTTGGTCCTCCGCAGTCACCATAGATTAGTCTTGTTCGGTGTTTTTGGTCCTCTGCAGACAGTGTAGATAAGTCTTGTTCGGTGTTTTTGGTCCTCCGCAGACACCATAGATTAGTCTTGTTCGGTGTTTTTGGTCCTCCGCAAACAGCATAGATCACTCTTGTTCAGTGTTTTTGGTCCTCTGCAGACACCATAGATTAGTCTTGTTCGGTGTTTTTGGTCGTCTGCAGACGCCATAGATTAGTCTTGTTCGGTGTTTTTGGTCCTTTGCAGACAGTGTAGATTAGCCTTGTTCGGTGTTTTTGGTCCTCCGCAGACAGTGTAGATCAGTCTGGTTCGGTGTTTTTGGTCCTCTGCAGACATCATAGATTAGTCTTGTTCGGTGTTTTTGGTCCTCCGCAGACAGTGTAGATTAGTCTTGTTCGGTGTTTTTGGTCCTCCGCAAACAGTGTAGATTAGTCTTGTTCGGTGCTTTTGGTCCCCTGCATACAGTGCAGATTAGTCTTGTTCGGTGTTTTCGGATCTCCGCAGACACCATAGATTAGTCTTGTTCGGTGTTTTTGGTCCTCTGCAGACAGTGTAGATTAGACTTGTTCGGTGTTTTTGGTCCTCCGCAGACACCATAGATTAGTCTTGTTCGGTGTTTTTGGTCCTCCGCAGACAGTGTAGATTAGCCTTGTTCGGTGTTTTTGGTCCTCCGCAGACACCATAGATTAGTCTTGTTCGGTGTTTTTGGTCCTCCGCAGACAGTGTAGATTAGTTGTGTTCGGTGTTTTTGGTCCTCCGCAGACACCATAGTTTAGTCTTGTTCGGTGTTTTTGGTCCTCCACAGACACCAAAGATTAGTCTTGTTCGGTGTTTTTGGTCCTCTGCAGACACCATAGATTAGTCTTGTTCGGTGTTTTTGGTCCTCCGCAGACACCATAGATTAGTCATGTTCGGTGTTTTTGGTCCTCCGCAGACAGTGTAGATTAGTTGTGTTCGGTGCTTTTGGTCCTCTGCAGACAGCATAGATTAGTCTTGTTCGGTGTTTTTGGTCCTCCGCAGACAGTGTAGATTAGTCTTGTTCGGTGTTTTTGGTCCTCCACAGACACCATAGATCAATCTTGTTCGGTGTTTTTGGTCTTCCGCAGACACCATAGATTAGTCTTGTTCGGTGTTTTTGGTCGTCTGCAGACACCATAGATTAGTCTTGTTCGGTGTTTTTGGTCCTCTGCAGACACCATAGATTAGTCTTGTTCGGTGTTTTTGGTCCTCCGCAGACAGTGTAGATTAGTCTTGTTCGGTGTTTTTGGTCCTCCGCAAACAGTGTAGATTAGTCTTGTTTGGTGCTTTTGGTCCCCTGCATACAGTGTAGATTAGTCTTGTTCGGTGTTTTCGGTCCTCCGCAGACACCATAGATTAGTCTTGTTCGGTTTTTTTGGTCCTCTGCAGACAGTGTAGATTAGACTTGTTCGGTGTTTTTGGTCCTCCGCAGACACCATAAATTAGTCTTGTTCGGTGTTTTTGGTCCTCCGCAGACAGTGTAGATTAGCCTTGTTCAGTGTTTTTGGTCCTCCGCAGACACCATAGATTAGTCTTGTTCGGTGTTTTTGGTCCTCCGCAGACAGTGTAGATTAGTTGTGTTCGGTGTTTTTGGTCCTCCGCAGACACCATAGTTTAGTCTTGTTCGGTGGTTTTGGTCCTCCACAGACACCAAAGATTAGTCTTGTTCGGTGTTTTTGGTCCTCCGCAGACAGTGTAGATTAGTTTTGTTCGGTGTTTTTGGTCCTCCGCAGACAGTGTAGATTAGTCTTGCTCAGTGTTTTTGGTCCTCCGCAGACACCTTAGATTAGTCTTGTTCGGTGTTTTTGGTCCTCAGCAGACACCATAGATTAGTCTTGTTCGGTGTTTTTGATCCTCCGCAGACAGTGTAGATTAGTCTTGTTCGGTGTTTTTGGTCCTCTGCAGACACCATAGATTAGTCTTGTTCGGTGTTTTTGGTCCTCCGCAGACAGTGTAGATCACTCTTGTTCGTTGTTTTTGGTCCTCCGCAGACACCATAGATTAGTCTTGTTCGGTGTTTTTGGTCCTCCGCAGACACCATAGATTAGTCTTGTTCGGTGTTTTTGGTCCTCCGCAGACAGTGTAGATGAGTCTTGTTCGGTGTTTTTGGTCCTCCGCAGACAGTGTAGATGAGTCTTGTTCGGTGTTTTTGGTCCACGCAGACAGCGTAGATTAGTCTTGTTCGGTGTTTTTGGTCCTCCGCAGACAGCGTAGATTAGTCTTGTTCGGTGTTTTTGGTCCTCCGCAGACAGCGTAGATTAGTCTTGTTCGGTGTTTTTGGTCCTCCGCAGACAGCGTAGATTAGTCTTGTTCGGTGTTTTTGGTCCTCCGCAGACAGCGTAGATTAGTCTTGTTCAGTGTTTTTGGTCCTCCACAGACAGTGTAGTTTAATCTTGTTCAGTGTTTTTGGTCGTCCGCAGACAGTGTAGATTAGTCTTGTTTGGTGTTTTTGGTCCTCCGCAGACAGTGTAGATTAGTCTTGTTCGGTGTTCTTGGTCCTCCGCAGGCAGTGTAGATTAGTCTTGTTCGGTGTTATTGGTCCTCCGCAGACACCGTAGATTAGTCTTGTTCGGTGTTTTTGGTCCTCTGCAGACAACATAGATTAGTCTTGTTCGGTGTTTTTGGTCCTCCGCAGACACCATAGATTAGTCTTGTTCGGTGTTTTTGGTCCTCCGCAGACACCATAGATTAGTCTTGTTCGGTGCTTTTGGTCCTCTGCAGACAGCATAGATTAGTCTTGTTCGGTGTTTTTGGTCCTCCGCAGACAGTGTAGATACGTTGTGTTCGGTGTATTTGGTCCTCCGCTGACAGTGTAGATTAGTCTTGTTCGGTGTTTTTGGTCCTCTGCAGACACCATAGATTAGCCTTGTTCGGTGTTTTTGGTCCTCCGCAGACACCATAGATTAGTCTTGTTCGGTGTTTTTGGTCCTCCGCAGACAGTGTAGATTAGTTGTGTTCGGTGTTTTTGGTCCTCCGCAGTCACCATAGATTAGTCTTGTTCGGTGTTTTTGGTCCTCTGCAGACAGTGTAGATAAGTCTTGTTCGGTGTTTTTGGTCCTCCGCAGACACCATAGATTAGTCTTGTTCGGTGTTTTTGGTCCTCCGCAAACAGCATAGATCACTCTTGTTCAGTGTTTTTGGTCCTCTGCAGACACCATAGATTAGTCTTGTTCGGTGTTTTTGGTCGTCTGCAGACGCCATAGATTAGTCTTGTTCGGTGTTTTTGGTCCTTTGCAGACAGTGTAGATTAGCCTTGTTCGGTGTTTTTGGTCCTCCGCAGACAGTGTAGATCAGTCTGGTTCGGTGTTTTTGGTCCTCTGCAGACATCATAGATTAGTCTTGTTCGGTGTTTTTGGTCCTCCGCAGACAGTGTAGATTAGTCTTGTTCGGTGTTTTTGGTCCTCCGCAAACAGTGTAGATTAGTCTTGTTCGGTGCTTTTGGTCCCCTGCATACAGTGCAGATTAGTCTTGTTCGGTGTTTTCGGATCTCCGCAGACACCATAGATTAGTCTTGTTCGGTGTTTTTGGTCCTCTGCAGACAGTGTAGATTAGACTTGTTCGGTGTTTTTGGTCCTCCGCAGACACCATAGATTAGTCTTGTTCGGTGTTTTTGGTCCTCCGCAGACAGTGTAGATTAGCCTTGTTCGGTGTTTTTGGTCCTCCGCAGACACCATAGATTAGTCTTGTTCGGTGTTTTTGGTCCTCCGCAGACAGTGTAGATTAGTTGTGTTCGGTGTTTTTGGTCCTCCGCAGACACCATAGTTTAGTCTTGTTCGGTGTTTTTGGTCCTCCACAGACACCAAAGATTAGTCTTGTTCGGTGTTTTTGGTCCTCTGCAGACACCATAGATTAGTCTTGTTCGGTGTTTTTGGTCCTCCGCAGACACCATAGATTAGTCATGTTCGGTGTTTTTGGTCCTCCGCAGACAGTGTAGATTAGTTGTGTTCGGTGCTTTTGGTCCTCTGCAGACAGCATAGATTAGTCTTGTTCGGTGTTTTTGGTCCTCCGCAGACAGTGTAGATTAGTCTTGTTCGGTGTTTTTGGTCCTCCACAGACACCATAGATCAATCTTGTTCGGTGTTTTTGGTCCTCCGCAGACACCATAGATTAGTCTTGTTCGGTGTTTTTGGTCGTCTGCAGACACCATAGATTAGTCTTGTTCGGTGTTTTTGGTCCTCTGCAGACACCATAGATTAGTCTTGTTCGGTGTTTTTGGTCCTCCGCAGACAGTGTAGATTAGTCTTGTTCGGTGTTTTTGGTCCTCCGCAAACAGTGTAGATTAGTCTTGTTTGGTGCTTTTGGTCCCCTGCATACAGTGTAGATTAGTCTTGTTCGGTGTTTTCGGTCCTCCGCAGACACCATAGATTAGTCTTGTTCGGTTTTTTTGGTCCTCTGCAGACAGTGTAGATTAGACTTGTTCGGTGTTTTTGGTCTTCCGCAGACACCATAGATTAGTCTTGTTCGGTGTTTTTGGTCCTCCGCAGACAGTGTAGATTAGTTGTGTTCGGTGTTTTTGGTCCTCCGCAGACACCATAGATTAGTCTTGTTCGGTGTTTTTGGTCCTCCGCAGACAGTGTAGATTAGTTGTGTTCGGTGTTTTTGGTCCTCCGCAGACACCATAGATTAGTCTTGTTCGGTGTTTTTGGTCCTCCGCAGACAGTGTAGATTAGCCTTGTTCAGTGTTTTTGGTCCTCCGCAGACACCATAGATTAGTCTTGTTCGGTGTTTTTGGTCCTCCGCAGACAGTGTAGATTAGTTGTGTTCGGTGTTTTTGGTCCTCCGCAGACACCATAGTTTAGTCTTGTTCGGTGGTTTTGGTCCTCCACAGACACCAAAGATTAGTCTTGTTCGGTGTTTTTGGTCCTCCGCAGACACCATAGATTAGTCTTGTTTGGTGTTTTTGGTCCTCCGCAGACAGTGTAGTTTAGTTGTGTTCGGTATTTTTGGTCCTCCACAGACACCATAGATTAGTCTTCCTAGGTGTTTTTGGTCCTCCGCAGACAGTGTAGATTAGTTTTGTTCGGTGTTTTTGGTCCTCCGCAGACAGTGTAGATTAGTCTTGCTCAGTGTTTTTGGTCCTCTGCAGACACCATAGATTAGTCTTGTTCGGTGTTTTTGGTCCTCCGCAGACAGTGTAGATCACTCTTGTTCGTTGTTTTTGGTCCTCCGCAGACACCATAGATTAGTCTTGTTCGGTGTTTTTGGTCCTCCGCAGACACCATAGATTAGTCTTGTTCGGTGTTTTTGGTCCTCCGCAGACAGTGTAGATGAGTCTTGTTCGGTGTTTTTGGTCCTCCGCAGACAGTGTAGATGAGTCTTGTTCGGTGTTTTTGGTCCACGCAGACAGCGTAGATTAGTCTTGTTCGGTGTTTTTGGTCCTCCGCAGACAGCGTAGATTAGTCTTGTTCGGTGTTTTTGGTCCTCCGCAGACAGCGTAGATTAGTCTTGTTCGGTGTTTTTGGTCCTCCGCAGACAGCGTAGATTAGTCTTGTTCGGTGTTTTTGGTCCTCCGCAGACAGCGTAGATTAGTCTTGTTCAGTGTTTTTGGTCCTCCACAGACAGTGTAGTTTAATCTTGTTCAGTGTTTTTGGTCGTCCGCAGACAGTGTAGATTAGTCTTGTTTGGTGTTTTTGGTCCTCCGCAGACAGTGTAGATTAGTCTTGTTCGGTGTTCTTGGTCCTCCGCAGACAGTGTAGATTAGTCTTGTTCGGTGTTATTGGTCCTCCGCAGACACCGTAGATTAGTCTTGTTCGGTGTTTTTGGTCCTCTGCAGACAACATAGATTAGTCTTGTTCGGTGTTTTTGGTCCTCCGCAGACACCATAGATTAGTCTTGTTCGGTGTTTTTGGTCCTCCGCAGACACCATAGATTAGTCTTGTTCGGTGCTTTTGGTCCTCTGCAGACAGCATAGATTAGTCTTGTTCGGTGTTTTTGGTCCTCCGCAGACAGTGTAGATACGTTGTGTTCGGTGTATTTGGTCCTCCGCAGACAGTGTAGATTAGTCTTGTTCGGTGTTTTTGGTCCTCCGCAGTCACCATAGATTAGTCTTGTTCGGTGTTTTTGGTCCTCTGCAGACACCATAGATTAGCCTTGTTCGGTGTTTTTGGTCCTCCGCAGACACCATAGATGAGTCTTGTTCGGTGTTTTTGGTCCTCTGCAGACAGTGTAGCTTAGTTGTGTTCGGTGTTTTTGGTCCTCCGCAGTCACCATAGATTAGTATTGTTCGGTGTTTTTGGTCCTCTGCAGACAGTGTAGATAAGTCTTGTTCGGTGTTTTTGGTCCTCCGCAGACACCATAGATTAGTCTTGTTCGGTGTTTTTCGTCCTCCACAGACACCATAGATCACTCTTGTACAGTGTTTTTGGTCCTCTGCAGACACCATAGATTAGTCTTGTTCGGTGTTTTTGGTCGTCTGCAGACACCATAGATTAGTCTTGTTCGGTGTTTTTGGTCCTTTGCAGACAGTGTAGATTAGCCTTGTTCGGTGGTTTTGGTCCTCCGCAGACAGTGTAGATTAGTCTGGTTCGGTGTTTTTGGTCCTCTGCAGACACCATAGATTAGTCTTGTTCGGTGTTTTTGGTCCTCCGCAGACAGTGTAGATTAGTCTTGTTCGGTGTTTTTGGTCCTCCGCAAACAGTGTAGATTAGTCTTGTTCGGTGCTTTTGGTCCCCTGCATACAGTGCAGATTAGTCTTGTTCGGTGTTTTCGGTCCTCCGCAGACACCATAGATTAGTCTTGTTCGGTGTTTTTGGTCCTCTGCAGACAGTGTAGATTAGACTTGTTCGGTGTTTTTGGTCCTCCGCAGACACCATAAATTAGTCTTGTTCGGTGTTTTTGGTCCTCCGCAGACAGTGTAGATTAGCCTTGTTCAGTGTTTTTGGTCCTCCGCAGACACCATAGATTAGTCTTGTTCGGTGTTTTTGGTCCTCCGCAGACAGTGTAGATTAGTTGTGTTCGGTGTTTTTGGTCCTCCGCAGACACCATAGTTTAGTCTTGTTCGGTGGTTTTGGTCCTCCACAGACACCAAAGATTAGTCTTGTTCGGTGTTTTTGGTCCTCCGCAGACACCATAGATTAGTCTTGTTTGGTGTTTTTGGTCCTCCGCAGACAGTGTAGTTTAGTTGTGTTCGGTATTTTTGGTCCTCCACAGACACCATAGATTAGTCTTCCTAGGTGTTTTTGGTCCTCCGCAGACAGTGTAGATTAGTTTTGTTCGGTGTTTTTGGTCCTCCGCAGACAGTGTAGATTAGTCTTGCTCAGTGTTTTTGGTCCTCCGCAGACACCTTAGATTAGTCTTGTTCGGTGTTTTTGGTCCTCAGCAGACACCATAGATTAGTCTTGTTCGGTGTTTTTGATCCTCCGCAGACAGTGTAGATTAGTCTTGTTCGGTGTTTTTGGTCCTCTGCAGACACCATAGATTAGTCTTGTTCGGTGTTTTTGGTCCTCCGCAGACAGTGTAGATCACTCTTGTTCGTTGTTTTTGGTCCTCCGCAGACACCATAGATTAGTCTTGTTCGGTGTTTTTGGTCCTCCGCAGACACCATAGATTAGTCTTGTTCGGTGTTTTTGGTCCTCCGCAGACAGTGTAGATGAGTCTTGTTCGGTGTTTTTGGTCCTCCGCAGACAGTGTAGATGAGTCTTGTTCGGTGTTTTTGGTCCACGCAGACAGCGTAGATTAGTCTTGTTCGGTGTTTTTGGTCCTCCGCAGACAGCGTAGATTAGTCTTGTTCGGTGTTTTTGGTCCTCCGCAGACAGCGTAGATTAGTCTTGTTCGGTGTTTTTGGTCCTCCGCAGACAGCGTAGATTAGTCTTGTTAGGTGTTTTTGGTCCTCCGCAGACAGCGTAGATTAGTCTTGTTCAGTGTTTTTGGTCCTCCACAGACAGTGTAGTTTAATCTTGTTCAGTGTTTTTGGTCGTCCGCAGACAGTGTAGATTAGTCTTGTTTGGTGTTTTTGGTCCTCCGCAGACAGTGTAGATTAGTCTTGTTCGGTGTTCTTGGTCCTCCGCAGACAGTGTAGATTAGTCTTGTTCGGTGTTATTGGTCCTCCGCAGACACCGTAGATTAGTCTTGTTCGGTGTTTTTGGTACTCTGCAGACAACATAGATTAGTCTTGTTCGGTGTTTTTGGTCCTCCGCAGACACCATAGATTAGTCTTGTTCGGTGTTTTTGGTCCTCCGCAGACACCATAGATTAGTCTTGTTCGGTGCTTTTGGTCCTCTGCAGACAGCATAGATTAGTCTTGTTCGGTGTTTTTGGTCCTCCGCAGACAGTGTAGATTAGTTGTGTTCGGTGTATTTGGTCCTCCGCAGACAGTGTAGATTAGTCTTGTTCGGTGTTTTTGGTCCTCCGCAGTCACCATAGATTAGTCTTGTTCGGTGTTTTTGGTCCTCTGCAGACACCATAGATTAGCCTTGTTCGGTGTTTTTGGTCCTCCGCAGACACCATAGATGAGTCTTGTTCGGTGTTTTTGGTCCTCCGCAGACAGTGTAGATTAGTTGTGTTCGGTGTTTTTGGTCCTCCGCAGTCACCATAGATTAGTATTGTTCGGTGTTTTTGGTCCTCTGCAGACAGTGTAGATAAGTCTTGTTCGGTGTTTTTGGTCCTCCGCAGACACCATAGATTAGTCTTGTTCGGTGTTTTTCGTCCTCCACAGACACCATAGATCACTCTTGTACAGTGTTTTTGGTCCTCTGCAGACACCATAGATTAGTCTTGTTCGGTGTTTTTGGTCGTCTGCAGACACCATAGATTAGTCTTGTTCGGTGTTTTTGGTCCTTTGCAGACAGTGTAGATTAGCCTTGTTCGGTGGTTTTGGTCCTCCGCAGACAGTGTAGATTAGTCTGGTTCGGTGTTTTTGGTCCTCTGCAGACACCATAGATTAGTCTTGTTCGGTGTTTTTGGTCCTCCGCAGACAGTGTAGATTAGTCTTGTTCGGTGTTTTTGGTCCTCCGCAAACAGTGTAGATTAGTCTTGTTCGGTGCTTTTGGTCCCCTGCATACAGTGCAGATTAGTCTTGTTCGGTGTTTTCGGTCCTCCGCAGACACCATAGATTAGTCTTGTTCGGTGTTTTTGGTCCTCTGCAGACAGTGTAGATTAGACTTGTTCGGTGTTTTTGGTCCTCCGCAGACACCATAAATTAGTCTTGTTCGGTGTTTTTGGTCCTCCGCAGACAGTGTAGATTAGCCTTGTTCAGTGTTTTTGGTCCTCCGCAGACACCATAGATTAGTCTTGTTCGGTGTTTTTGGTCCTCCGCAGACAGTGTAGATTAGTTGTGTTCGGTGTTTTTGGTCCTCCGCAGACACCATAGTTTAGTCTTGTTCGGTGGTTTTGGTCCTCCACAGACACCAAAGATTAGTCTTGTTCGGTGTTTTTGGTCCTCCGCAGACAGTGTAGATTAGTTTTGTTCGGTGTTTTTGGTCCTCCGCAGACAGTGTAGATTAGTCTTGCTCAGTGTTTTTGGTCCTCCGCAGACACCTTAGATTAGTCTTGTTCGGTGTTTTTGGTCCTCAGCAGACACCATAGATTAGTCTTGTTCGGTGTTTTTGATCCTCCGCAGACAGTGTAGATTAGTCTTGTTCGGTGTTTTTGGTCCTCTGCAGACACCATAGATTAGTCTTGTTCGGTGTTTTTGGTCCTCCGCAGACAGTGTAGATCACTCTTGTTCGTTGTTTTTGGTCCTCCGCAGACACCATAGATTAGTCTTGTTCGGTGTTTTTGGTCCTCCGCAGACACCATAGATTAGTCTTGTTCGGTGTTTTTGGTCCTCCGCAGACAGTGTAGATGAGTCTTGTTCGGTGTTTTTGGTCCTCCGCAGACAGTGTAGATGAGTCTTGTTCGGTGTTTTTGGTCCACGCAGACAGCGTAGATTAGTCTTGTTCGGTGTTTTTGGTCCTCCGCAGACAGCGTAGATTAGTCTTGTTCGGTGTTTTTGGTCCTCCGCAGACAGCGTAGATTAGTCTTGTTCGGTGTTTTTGGTCCTCCGCAGACAGCGTAGATTAGTCTTGTTCGGTGTTTTTGGTCCTCCGCAGACAGCGTAGATTAGTCTTGTTCAGTGTTTTTGGTCCTCCACAGACAGTGTAGTTTAATCTTGTTCAGTGTTTTTGGTCGTCCGCAGACAGTGTAGATTAGTCTTGTTTGGTGTTTTTGGTCCTCCGCAGACAGTGTAGATTAGTCTTGTTCGGTGTTCTTGGTCCTCCGCAGGCAGTGTAGATTAGTCTTGTTCGGTGTTATTGGTCCTCCGCAGACACCGTAGATTAGTCTTGTTCGGTGTTTTTGGTCCTCTGCAGACAACATAGATTAGTCTTGTTCGGTGTTTTTGGTCCTCCGCAGACACCATAGATTAGTCTTGTTCGGTGTTTTTGGTCCTCCGCAGACACCATAGATTAGTCTTGTTCGGTGCTTTTGGTCCTCTGCAGACAGCATAGATTAGTCTTGTTCGGTGTTTTTGGTCCTCCGCAGACAGTGTAGATACGTTGTGTTCGGTGTATTTGGTCCTCCGCTGACAGTGTAGATTAGTCTTGTTCGGTGTTTTTGGTCCTCTGCAGACACCATAGATTAGCCTTGTTCGGTGTTTTTGGTCCTCCGCAGACACCATAGATTAGTCTTGTTCGGTGTTTTTGGTCCTCCGCAGACAGTGTAGATTAGTTGTGTTCGGTGTTTTTGGTCCTCCGCAGTCACCATAGATTAGTCTTGTTCGGTGTTTTTGGTCCTCTGCAGACAGTGTAGATAAGTCTTGTTCGGTGTTTTTGGTCCTCCGCAGACACCATAGATTAGTCTTGTTCGGTGTTTTTGGTCCTCCGCAAACAGCATAGATCACTCTTGTTCAGTGTTTTTGGTCCTCTGCAGACACCATAGATTAGTCTTGTTCGGTGTTTTTGGTCGTCTGCAGACGCCATAGATTAGTCTTGTTCGGTGTTTTTGGTCCTTTGCAGACAGTGTAGATTAGCCTTGTTCGGTGTTTTTGGTCCTCCGCAGACAGTGTAGATCAGTCTGGTTCGGTGTTTTTGGTCCTCTGCAGACATCATAGATTAGTCTTGTTCGGTGTTTTTGGTCCTCCGCAGACAGTGTAGATTAGTCTTGTTCGGTGTTTTTGGTCCTCCGCAAACAGTGTAGATTAGTCTTGTTCGGTGCTTTTGGTCCCCTGCATACAGTGCAGATTAGTCTTGTTCGGTGTTTTCGGATCTCCGCAGACACCATAGATTAGTCTTGTTCGGTGTTTTTGGTCCTCTGCAGACAGTGTAGATTAGACTTGTTCGGTGTTTTTGGTCCTCCGCAGACACCATAGATTAGTCTTGTTCGGTGTTTTTGGTCCTCCGCAGACAGTGTAGATTAGCCTTGTTCGGTGTTTTTGGTCCTCCGCAGACACCATAGATTAGTCTTGTTCGGTGTTTTTGGTCCTCCGCAGACAGTGTAGATTAGTTGTGTTCGGTGTTTTTGGTCCTCCGCAGACACCATAGTTTAGTCTTGTTCGGTGTTTTTGGTCCTCCACAGACACCAAAGATTAGTCTTGTTCGGTGTTTTTGGTCCTCTGCAGACACCATAGATTAGTCTTGTTCGGTGTTTTTGGTCCTCCGCAGACACCATAGATTAGTCATGTTCGGTGTTTTTGGTCCTCCGCAGACAGTGTAGATTAGTTGTGTTCGGTGCTTTTGGTCCTCTGCAGACAGCATAGATTAGTCTTGTTCGGTGTTTTTGGTCCTCCGCAGACAGTGTAGATTAGTCTTGTTCGGTGTTTTTGGTCCTCCACAGACACCATAGATCAATCTTGTTCGGTGTTTTTGGTCCTCCGCAGACACCATAGATTAGTCTTGTTCGGTGTTTTTGGTCGTCTGCAGACACCATAGATTAGTCTTGTTCGGTGTTTTTGGTCCTCTGCAGACACCATAGATTAGTCTTGTTCGGTGTTTTTGGTCCTCCGCAGACAGTGTAGATTAGTCTTGTTCGGTGTTTTTGGTCCTCCGCAAACAGTGTAGATTAGTCTTGTTTGGTGCTTTTGGTCCCCTGCATACAGTGTAGATTAGTCTTGTTCGGTGTTTTCGGTCCTCCGCAGACACCATAGATTAGTCTTGTTCGGTTTTTTTGGTCCTCTGCAGACAGTGTAGATTAGACTTGTTCGGTGTTTTTGGTCTTCCGCAGACACCATAGATTAGTCTTGTTCGGTGTTTTTGGTCCTCCGCAGACAGTGTAGATTAGTTGTGTTCGGTGTTTTTGGTCCTCCGCAGACACCATAGATTAGTCTTGTTCGGTGTTTTTGGTCCTCCGCAGACAGTGTAGATTAGTTGTGTTCGGTGTTTTTGGTCCTCCGCAGACACCATAGATTAGTCTTGTTCGGTGTTTTTGGTCCTCCACAGACACCATAGATTAGTCTTGTTCGGTGTTTTTGGTCCTCTGCAGACACCATAGATTAGTCTTGTTCGGTGTTTTTGGTCCTCCGCAGACACCATAGATTAGTCTTGTTAGGTGTTTTTGGTCCTCCGCAGACAGTGTAGATTAGTTTTGTTCGGTGTTTTTGGTCCTCCGCAGACAGTGTAGATTAGTCTTGTTCAGTGTTTTTGGTCCTCCGCAGACACCTTAGATTAGTCTTGTTCGGTGTTTTTGGTCCTCCGCAGACACCATAGATTAGTCTTGTTCGGTGTTTTTGATCCTCCGCAGACAGTGTAGAATAGTCTTATTCGGTGTTTTTGGTCCTCTGCAGACACCATAGATTAGTCTTGTTAGGTGTTTTTGGTCCTCCGCAGACAGCATAGATTAGTCTTGTTCGGTGTTTTTGGTCCTCCGCAGACAGTGTAGATACGTTGTGTTCGGTGTATTTGGTCCTCCGCAGACAGTGTAGATTAGTCTTGTTCGGTGTTCTTGGTCCTCCGCAGGCATTGTAGATTAGTCTTGTTCGGTGTTATTGGTCCTCCGCAGACACCGTAGATTAGTCTTGTCCGTTGTTTTTGGTCCTCCGCAGACAGTGTAGATACGTTGTGTTCGGTGTATTTGGTCCTCCGCAGACAGTGTAGATTAGTCTTGTTCGGTGTTTTTGGTCCTCCGCAGACAGTGTACATTAGTCTTGTTCGGTGTTTTTGGTCCTCCGCAAACAGTGTAGATTAGTCTTGTTTGGTGCTTTTGGTCCCCTGCATACAGTGTAGATTAGTCTTGTTCGGTGTTTTCGGTCCTCCGCAGACACCATAGATTAGTCTTGTTCGGTTTTTTTGGTCCTCTGCAAACAGTGTAGATTAGACTTGTTCGGTGTTTTTGGTCCTCCGCAGACACCATAGATTAGTCTTGTTCGGTGTTTTTGGTCCTCCGCAGACAGTGTAGATACGTTGTGTTCGGTGTATTTGGTCCTCCGCTGACAGTGTAGATTAGTCTTGTTCGGTGTTTTTGGTCCTCTGCAGACACCATAGATTAGCCTTGTTCGGTGTTTTTGGTCCTCCGCAGACACCATAGATTAGTCTTGTTCGGTGTTTTTGGTCCTCCGCAGACAGTGTAGATTAGTTGTGTTCGGTGTTTTTGGTCCTCCGCAGTCACCATAGATTAGTCTTGTTCGGTGTTTTTGGTCCTCTGCAGACAGTGTAGATAAGTCTTGTTCGGTGTTTTTGGTCCTCCGCAGACACCATAGATTAGTCTTGTTCGGTGTTTTTGGTCCTCCGCAAACAGCATAGATCACTCTTGTTCAGTGTTTTTGGTCCTCTGCAGACACCATAGATTAGTCTTGTTCGGTGTTTTTGGTCGTCTGCAGACGCCATAGATTAGTCTTGTTCGGTGTTTTTGGTCCTTTGCAGACAGTGTAGATTAGCCTTGTTCGGTGTTTTTGGTCCTCCGCAGACAGTGTAGATCAGTCTGGTTCGGTGTTTTTGGTCCTCTGCAGACATCATAGATTAGTCTTGTTCGGTGTTTTTGGTCCTCCGCAGACAGTGTAGATTAGTCTTGTTCGGTGTTTTTGGTCCTCCGCAAACAGTGTAGATTAGTCTTGTTCGGTGCTTTTGGTCCCCTGCATACAGTGCAGATTAGTCTTGTTCGGTGTTTTCGGATCTCCGCAGACACCATAGATTAGTCTTGTTCGGTGTTTTTGGTCCTCTGCAGACAGTGTAGATTAGACTTGTTCGGTGTTTTTGGTCCTCCGCAGACACCATAGATTAGTCTTGTTCGGTGTTTTTGGTCCTCCGCAGACAGTGTAGATTAGCCTTGTTCGGTGTTTTTGGTCCTCCGCAGACACCATAGATTAGTCTTGTTCGGTGTTTTTGGTCCTCCGCAGACAGTGTAGATTAGTTGTGTTCGGTGTTTTTGGTCCTCCGCAGACACCATAGTTTAGTCTTGTTCGGTGTTTTTGGTCCTCCACAGACACCAAAGATTAGTCTTGTTCGGTGTTTTTGGTCCTCTGCAGACACCATAGATTAGTCTTGTTCGGTGTTTTTGGTCCTCCGCAGACACCATAGATTAGTCATGTTCGGTGTTTTTGGTCCTCCGCAGACAGTGTAGATTAGTTGTGTTCGGTGCTTTTGGTCCTCTGCAGACAGCATAGATTAGTCTTGTTCGGTGTTTTTGGTCCTCCGCAGACAGTGTAGATTAGTCTTGTTCGGTGTTTTTGGTCCTCCACAGACACCATAGATCAATCTTGTTCGGTGTTTTTGGTCCTCCGCAGACACCATAGATTAGTCTTGTTCGGTGTTTTTGGTCGTCTGCAGACACCATAGATTAGTCTTGTTCGGTGTTTTTGGTCCTCTGCAGACACCATAGATTAGTCTTGTTCGGTGTTTTTGGTCCTCCGCAGACAGTGTAGATTAGTCTTGTTCGGTGTTTTTGGTCCTCCGCAAACAGTGTAGATTAGTCTTGTTTGGTGCTTTTGGTCCCCTGCATACAGTGTAGATTAGTCTTGTTCGGTGTTTTCGGTCCTCCGCAGACACCATAGATTAGTCTTGTTCGGTTTTTTTGGTCCTCTGCAGACAGTGTAGATTAGACTTGTTCGGTGTTTTTGGTCTTCCGCAGACACCATAGATTAGTCTTGTTCGGTGTTTTTGGTCCTCCGCAGACAGTGTAGATTAGTTGTGTTCGGTGTTTTTGGTCCTCCGCAGACACCATAGATTAGTCTTGTTCGGTGTTTTTGGTCCTCCGCAGACAGTGTAGATTAGTTGTGTTCGGTGTTTTTGGTCCTCCGCAGACACCATAGATTAGTCTTGTTCGGTGTTTTTGGTCCTCCACAGACACCATAGATTAGTCTTGTTCGGTGTTTTTGGTCCTCTGCAGACACCATAGATTAGTCTTGTTCGGTGTTTTTGGTCCTCCGCAGACACCATAGATTAGTCTTGTTAGGTGTTTTTGGTCCTCCGCAGACAGTGTAGATTAGTTTTGTTCGGTGTTTTTGGTCCTCCGCAGACAGTGTAGATTAGTCTTGTTCAGTGTTTTTGGTCCTCCGCAGACACCTTAGATTAGTCTTGTTCGGTGTTTTTGGTCCTCCGCAGACACCATAGATTAGTCTTGTTCGGTGTTTTTGATCCTCCGCAGACAGTGTAGAATAGTCTTATTCGGTGTTTTTGGTCCTCTGCAGACACCATAGATTAGTCTTGTTAGGTGTTTTTGGTCCTCCGCAGACAGCATAGATTAGTCTTGTTCGGTGTTTTTGGTCCTCCGCAGACAGTGTAGATACGTTGTGTTCGGTGTATTTGGTCCTCCGCAGACAGTGTAGATTAGTCTTGTTTGGTGTTCTTGGTCTTCCGCAGGCATTGTAGATTAGTCTTGTTCGGTGTTATTGGTCCTCCGCAGACACCGTAGATTAGTCTTGTCCGTTGTTTTTGGTCCTCCGCAGACAGTGTAGATACGTTGTGTTCGGTGTATTTGGTCCTCCGCAGACAGTGTAGATTAGTCTTGTTCGGTGTTTTTGGTCCTCCGCAGACAGTGTACATTAGTCTTGTTCGGTGTTTTTGGTCCTCCGCAAACAGTGTAGATTAGTCTTGTTTGGTGCTTTTGGTCCCCTGCATACAGTGTAGATTAGTCTTGTTCGGTGTTTTCGGTCCTCCGCAGACACCATAGATTAGTCTTGTTCGGTTTTTTTGGTCCTCTGCAAACAGTGTAGATTAGACTTGTTCGGTGTTTTTGGTCCTCCGCAGACACCATAGATTAGTCTTGTTCGGTGTTTTTGGTCCTCCGCAGACAGTGTAGATTAGTTGTGTTCGGTGTTTTTGGTCCTCCGCAGACAGCGTAGATTAGTTGTGTTCGGTGTTTTTGGTCCTCCGCAGACACCATAGATTAGTCTTGTTCGGTGTTTTTGGTCCTCCACAGACACCATAGATTAGTCTTGTTCGGTGTTTTTCGTCCTCTGCAGACACCATAGATTAGTCTTGTTCGGTGTTTTTGGTCCTCCGCAGACACCATAGATTAGTCTTGTTTGGTGTTTTTGGTCCTCCGCAGACAGTGTAGATTAGTTGTGTTCGGTGTTTTTGGTCCTCCGCAGACACCATAGATTAGTCTTGTTAGGTGTTTTTGGTCCTCCGCAGACAGTGTAGATTAGTTTTGTTCGGTATTTTTGGTCCTCCGCAGACAGTGTAGATTAGTCTTGTTCAGTGTTTTTGGTCCTCCGCAGACACCTTAGATTAGTCTTGTTCGGTGTTTTTGGTCCTCCTCAGACACCATAGATTAGTCTTGTTCGGTGTTTTTGATCCTCCGCAGACAGTGTAGATTAGTCTTGTTCGGTGTTTTTGGTCCTCCGCAGACAGTGTACATTAGTCTTGTTCGGTGTTTTTGGTCCTCCGCAAACAGTGTAGATTAGTCTTGTTTGGTGCTTTTGGTCCCCTGCATACAGTGTAGATTAGTCTTGTTCGGTGTTTTCGGTCCTCCGCAGACACCATAGATTAGTCTTGTTCGGTTTTTTTGGTCTTCTGCAGACAGTGTAGATTAGACTTTTTCGGTGTTTTTGGTCCTCCGCAGACACCATAGATTAGTCTTGTTCGGTGTTTTTGGTCCTCCGCAGACAGTGTAGATTAGTTGTGTTCGGTGTTTTTGGTCCTCCGCAGACAGTGTAGATTAGTTGTGTTCGGTGTTTTTGGTCCTCCGCAGACACCATAGATTAGTCTTGTTCGGTGTTTTTGGTCCTCCACAGACACCATAGATTAGTCTTGTTCGGTGTTTTTGGTCCTCTGCAGACACCATAGATTAGTCTTGTTCGGTGTTTTTGGTCCTCCGCAGACACCATAGATTAGTCTTGTTTGGTGTTTTTGGTCCTCCGCAGACAGTGTAGATTAGTTGTGTTCGGTGTTTTTGGTCCTCCGCAGACACCATAGATTAGTCTTGTTAGGTGTTTTTGGTCCTCCGCAGACAGTGTAGATTAGTTTTGTTCGGTGTTTTTGGTGCTCCGCAGACAGTGTAGATTAGTCTTGTTCAGTGTTTTTGGTCCTCCGCAGACACCTTAGATTAGTCTTGTTCGGTGTTTTTGGTCCTCCGCAGACACCATAGATTAGTCTTGTTCGGTGTTTTTGATCCTCCGCAGACAGTGTAGATTAGTCTTGTTCGGTGTTTTTGGTCCTCTGCAGACACCATAGATTAGTCTTGTTAGGTGTTTTTGGTCCTCCGCAGACAGCATAGATTAGTCTTGTTTGGTGTTTTTGGTCCTCCGCAGACAGTGTAGATTAGTCTTGTTCGGTGTTTTTGGTCCTCCGCAGACAGTGTACATTAGTCTTGTTTTGTGTTTTTGGTCCTCCGCAGACAGTGTAGATACGTTGTGTTTGGTGTATTTGGTCCTCCGCAGACAGTGTAGATTAGTCTTGTTCGGTGTTCTTGGTCCTCCGCAGGCAGTGTAGATTAGTCTTGTTCGGTGTTATTGGTCCTCCGCAGACACCGTATATTAGTCTTGTTCGGTGTTTTTGGTCCTCCACAGACACCATAGACCACTGTTGTTCGATGTTTTTGGTCCTCTGCAGACACCATAGATTAGTCTTGTTCGGTGTTTTTGGTCGTCTGCAGACACCATAGATTAGTCTTGTTCGGTGTTTTTGGTCCTTTGCAGACAGTGTAGATTAGTCTGGTTCGGTGTTTTTGGTCCTCTGCAGACACCATAGATTAGTCTTGTTCGGTGTTTTTGGTCCTCCGCAGACAGTGTAGATTAGTCTTGTTCGGTGTTTTTGGTCCTCCGCAAACAGTGTAGATTAGTCTTGTTTGGTGCTTTTGGTCCCCTGCATACAGTGTAGATTAGTCTTGTTCGGTGTTTTCGGTCCTCCGCAGACACCATAGATTAGTCTTGTTCGGTTTTTTTGGTCCTCTGCAGACAGTGTAGATTAGACTTGTTCGGTGTTTTGGTCCTCCGCAGACACCATAGATTAGTCTTGTCCGGTGTTTTTGGTCCTCCGCAGACAGTGTAGATTAGTTGTGTTCGGTGTTTTTGGTCCTCCGCAGACACCATAGATTAGTCTTGTTCGGTGTTTTTGGTCCTCCGCAGACAGTGTAGATTAGTTGTGTTCGGTGTTTTTGGTCCTCCGCAGACACCATAGATTAGTCTTGTTCGGTGTTTTTGATCCTCCACAGACACCATAGATTAGTCTTGTTCGGTGTTTTTTGGTCCTCTGCAGACACCATAGATTAGTCTTGTTCGGTGTTTTTGGTCCTCCGCAGACACCATAGATTAGTCTTGTTTGGTGTTTTTTGTCCGCCGCAGGCAGTGTAGATTAGTCTTGTTCAGTGTTTTTGGTCCTCCGCAGACACCATAGATTAGTCTTGTTCGGTGTTTTTGGTCCTCCACAGACACCATAGATTAGTCTTGTTCGGTGTTTTTGGTCCTCCGCAGACACCATAGATTAGTCTTGTTAGGTGTTTTTGGTCCTCCGCAGACAGTTTAGATTAGTTTTGTTCGGTGTTTTTGGTCCTCCGCAGACACCTTAGATTAGTCTTGTTCGGTGTTTTTGGTCCTCCGCAGACACCATAGTTTGTCTTCGGTGTTTTTGATCCTCCGCAGACAGTGTAGATTAGTCTTGTTCGGTGTTTTTGGTCCTCTGCAGACACCATAGATTAGCCTTGTTAGGTGTTTTTGGTCCTCCGCAGACAGCATAGATTAGTCTTGTTCGGTGTTTTTGGTCCTCCGCAGACAGTGTAGATTAGTCTTGTTCGGTGTTTTTGGTCCTCCGCAGACAGTGTACATTAGTCTTGTTCGGTGTTTTTAGTCCTCCGCAGACAGTGTAGTTACGTTGTGTTCGGTGTATTTGGTCCTCCGCAGACAGTGTAGATTAGTCTTGTTCGGTGTTCTTGGTCCTCCGCAGGCAGTGTAGATTAGTCTTGTTCGGTGTTATTGGTCCTCCGCAGACACCGTAGTTTAGTCTTGTTCGGTGTTTTTGGTCCTCTGCAGACAGTGTAGATACGTTGTGTTCGGTGTATTTGGTCCTCCGCAGACAGTGTAGATTAGTCTTGTTCGGTGTTTTTGGTCCTCCACAGACACCATAGATCACTCTTGTTCGGTGTTTTTGGTCCTCTGCAGACACCATAGATTAGTCTTGTTCGGTGTTTTTGGTCGTCTGCAGACACCATAGATTAGTCTTGTTCGGTGTTTTTGGTCCTTTGCAGACAGTTTAGATTAGTTTTGTTCGGTGTTTTTGGTCCTCCGCAGACACCTTAGATTAGTCTTTTTCGGTGTTTTTGGTCCTCCGCAGACACCATAGATTAGTCTTCGGTGTTTTTGATCCTCCGCAGACAGTGTAGATTAGTCTTGTTCGGTGTTTTTGGTCCTCTGCAGACACCATAGATTAGTCTTGTTAGGTGTTTTTGGTCCTCCGCAGACAGCATAGATTAGTCTTGTTCGGTGTTTTTGGTCCTCCGCAGACAGTGTAGATTAGTCTTGTTCGGTGTTTTTGGTCCTCCGCAGACAGTGTACATTAGTCTTGTTCGGTGTTTTTGGTCCTCCGCAGACAGTGTAGATACGTTGTGTTCGGTGTATTTGGTCCTCCGCAGACAGTGTAGATTAGTCTTGTTCGGTGTTCTTGGTCCTCCGCAGGCAGTGTAGATTAGTCTTGTTCGGTGTTATTGGTCCTCCGCAGACACCGTAGTTTAGTCTTGTTCGGTGTTTTTGGTCCTCTGCAGACAGTGTAGATACGTTGTGTTCGGTGTATTTGGTCCTCCGCAGACAGTGTAGATTAGTCTTGTTCGGTGTTTTTGGTCCTCCGCAGACACCATAGATTAGTCTTGTTCGGTGTTTTTGGTCCTCCACAGACACCATAGATCACTCTTGTTCGGTGTTTTTGGTCCTCTGCAGACACCATAGATTAGTCTTGTTCGGTGTTTTTGGTCGTCTGCAGACACCATAGATTAGTCTTGTTCGGTGTTTTTGGTCCTTTGCAGACAGTGTAGATTAGCCTTGTTCGGTGTTTTTGGTCCTCCGCAGACAGTGTAGATTAGTCTGGTTCGGTGTTTTTGGTCCTCTGCAGACACCATAGATTAGTCTTGTTCGCTGTTTTTGGTCCTCCGCAGACAGTATAGATTAGTCTTGTTCGGTGTTTTTGGTCCTCCGCAGACAGTGTAGATTAGTCTTGTTCGGTGTTTTTGGTCCTCCGCAGACAGTGTAGATTAGTCTTGTTCGGTGTTTTCGGTCCTCCGCAGACACCATAGATTAGTGTTGTTCGGTGTTTTTGGTCCTCTGCAGACAGTGTAGATTAGACTTGTTCGGTGTTTTTGGTCTTCCGCAGACACCATAGATTAGTCTTGTTCGGTGTTTTTGGTCCTCCGCAGACAGTGTAGATTAGTTGTGTTCGGTGTTTTTGGTCCTCCGCAGACACCATAGATTAGTCTTGTTCGGTGTTTTTGGTCCTCCGCAGACAGTGTAGATTAGTTGTGTTCTGTGTTATTGGTCCTCCGCAGACACCATAGATTAGTCTTGTTCGGTTTTTTTGGTCCTCCACAGACACCATAGATTAGTCTTGTTCGGTGTTTTTGGTCCTCTGCAGACACCATAGATTAGTCTTGTTCGGTGTTTTTGGTCCTCCGCAGACACCATAGATTAGTCTTGTTTGGTGTTTTTGGTCCTCCGCAGACAGTGTAGATTAGTTGTGTTCGGTGTTTTTGGTCCTCCGCAGACACCATAAATTAGTCTTGTTAGGTGTTTTTGGTCCTCTGCAGACAGTGTAGATCAGTTTTGTTCGGTGTTTTTGGTCCTCCGCAGACAGTGTAGATTAGTCTTGCTCAGTGTTTTTGGTCCTCCGCAGACACCTTAGATTAGTCTTGTTCGGTGTTTTTGGTCCTCCGCAGACACCATAGATTAGTCTTGTTCGGTGTTTTTGATACTCCGCAGACAGTGTAGATTAGTCTTGTTCGGTGTTTTTGGTCCTCTGCAGACACCATAGATTAGTCTTGTTCGGTGTTTTTGGTCCTCCGCAAACAGTGTAGATTAGTCTTGTTTGGTGCTTTTGGTCCCCTGCATACAGTGTAGATTAGTCTTGTTCGGTGTTTTCGGTCCTCCGCAGACACCATAGATTAGTCTTGTTCGGTGTTTTTGGTCCTCTACAGACAGTGTAGATTAGACTTGTTCGGTGTTTTGGTCCTCCGCAGACACCATAGATTAGTCTTGTCCGGTGTTTTTGGTCCTCCGCAGACAGTGTAGATTAGTTGTGTTCGGTGTTTTTGGTCCTCCGCAGACACCATAGATTAGTCTTGTTCGGTGTTTTTGGTCCTCCGCAGACAGTGTAGATTAGTTGTGTTCGGTGTTTTTGGTCCTCCGCAGACACCATAGATTAGTCTTGTTCGGTGTTTTTGATCCTCCACAGACACCATAGATTAGTCTTGTTCGGTGTTTTTTGGTCCTCTGCAGACACCATAGATTAGTCTTGTTCGGTGTTTTTGGTCCTCCGCAGACACCATAGATTAGTCTTGTTTGGTGTTTTTTGTCCGCCGCAGGCAGTGTAGATTAGTCTTGTTCAGTGTTTTTGGTCCTCCGCAGACACCATAGATTAGTCTTGTTCGGTGTTTTTGGTCCTCCACAGACACCATAGATTAGTCTTGTTCGGTGTTTTTGGTCCTCCGCAGACACCATAGATTAGTCTTGTTAGGTGTTTTTGGTCCTCCGCAGACAGTTTAGATTAGTTTTGTTCGGTGTTTTTGGTCCTCCGCAGACACCTTAGATTAGTCTTGTTCGGTGTTTTTGGTCCTCCGCAGACACCATAGTTTGTCTTCGGTGTTTTTGATCCTCCGCAGACAGTGTAGATTAGTCTTGTTCGGTGTTTTTGGTCCTCTGCAGACACCATAGATTAGTCTTGTTAGGTGTTTTTGGTCCTCCGCAGACAGCATAGATTAGTCTTGTTCGGTGTTTTTGGTCCTCCGCAGACAGTGTAGATTAGTCTTGTTCGGTGTTTTTGGTCCTCCGCAGACAGTGTACATTAGTCTTGTTCGGTGTTTTTAGTCCTCCGCAGACAGTGTAGTTACGTTGTGTTCGGTGTATTTGGTCCTCCGCAGACAGTGTAGATTAGTCTTGTTCGGTGTTCTTGGTCCTCCGCAGGCAGTGTAGATTAGTCTTGTTCGGTGTTATTGGTCCTCCGCAGACACCGTAGTTTAGTCTTGTTCGGTGTTTTTGGTCCTCTGCAGACAGTGTAGATACGTTGTGTTCGGTGTATTTGGTCCTCCGCAGACAGTGTAGATTAGTCTTGTTCGGTGTTTTTGGTCCTCCACAGACACCATAGATCACTCTTGTTCGGTGTTTTTGGTCCTCTGCAGACACCATAGATTAGTCTTGTTCGGTGTTTTTGGTCGTCTGCAGACACCATAGATTAGTCTTGTTCGGTGTTTTTGGTCCTTTGCAGACAGTTTAGATTAGTTTTGTTCGGTGTTTTTGGTCCTCCGCAGACACCTTAGATTAGTCTTTTTCGGTGTTTTTGGTCCTCCGCAGACACCATAGATTAGTCTTCGGTGTTTTTGATCCTCCGCAGACAGTGTAGATTAGTCTTGTTCGGTGTTTTTGGTCCTCTGCAGACACCATAGATTAGTCTTGTTAGGTGTTTTTGGTCCTCCGCAGACAGCATAGATTAGTCTTGTTCGGTGTTTTTGGTCCTCCGCAGACAGTGTAGATTAGTCTTGTTCGGTGTTTTTGGTCCTCCGCAGACAGTGTACATTAGTCTTGTTCGGTGTTTTTGGTCCTCCGCAGACAGTGTAGATACGTTGTGTTCGGTGTATTTGGTCCTCCGCAGACAGTGTAGATTAGTCTTGTTCGGTGTTCTTGGTCCTCCGCAGGCAGTGTAGATTAGTCTTGTTCGGTGTTATTGGTCCTCCGCAGACACCGTAGTTTAGTCTTGTTCGGTGTTTTTGGTCCTCTGCAGACAGTGTAGATACGTTGTGTTCGGTGTATTTGGTCCTCCGCAGACAGTGTAGATTAGTCTTGTTCGGTGTTTTTGGTCCTCCGCAGACACCATAGATTAGTCTTGTTCGGTGTTTTTGGTCCTCCACAGACACCATAGATCACTCTTGTTCGGTGTTTTTGGTCCTCTGCAGACACCATAGATTAGTCTTGTTCGGTGTTTTTGGTCGTCTGCAGACACCATAGATTAGTCTTGTTCGGTGTTTTTGGTCCTTTGCAGACAGTGTAGATTAGCCTTGTTCGGTGTTTTTGGTCCTCCGCAGACAGTGTAGATTAGTCTGGTTCGGTGTTTTTGGTCCTCTGCAGACACCATAGATTAGTCTTGTTCGCTGTTTTTGGTCCTCCGCAGACAGTATAGATTAGTCTTGTTCGGTGTTTTTGGTCCTCCGCAGACAGTGTAGATTAGTCTTGTTCGGTGTTTTTGGTCCTCCGCAGACAGTGTAGATTAGTCTTGTTCGGTGTTTTCGGTCCTCCGCAGACACCATAGATTAGTGTTGTTCGGTGTTTTTGGTCCTCTGCAGACAGTGTAGATTAGACTTGTTCGGTGTTTTTGGTCTTCCGCAGACACCATAGATTAGTCTTGTTCGGTGTTTTTGGTCCTCCGCAGACAGTGTAGATTAGTTGTGTTCGGTGTTTTTGGTCCTCCGCAGACACCATAGATTAGTCTTGTTCGGTGTTTTTGGTCCTCCGCAGACAGTGTAGATTAGTTGTGTTCTGTGTTATTGGTCCTCCGCAGACACCATAGATTAGTCTTGTTCGGTTTTTTTGGTCCTCCACAGACACCATAGATTAGTCTTGTTCGGTGTTTTTGGTCCTCTGCAGACACCATAGATTAGTCTTGTTCGGTGTTTTTGGTCCTCCGCAGACACCATAGATTAGTCTTGTTTGGTGTTTTTGGTCCTCCGCAGACAGTGTAGATTAGTTGTGTTCGGTGTTTTTGGTCCTCCGCAGACACCATAAATTAGTCTTGTTAGGTGTTTTTGGTCCTCTGCAGACAGTGTAGATCAGTTTTGTTCGGTGTTTTTGGTCCTCCGCAGACAGTGTAGATTAGTCTTGCTCAGTGTTTTTGGTCCTCCGCAGACACCTTAGATTAGTCTTGTTCGGTGTTTTTGGTCCTCCGCAGACACCATAGATTAGTCTTGTTCGGTGTTTTTGATACTCCGCAGACAGTGTAGATTAGTCTTGTTCGGTGTTTTTGGTCCTCTGCAGACACCATAGATTAGTCTTGTTCGGTGTTTTTGGTCCTCCGCAAACAGTGTAGATTAGTCTTGTTTGGTGCTTTTGGTCCCCTGCATACAGTGTAGATTAGTCTTGTTCGGTGTTTTCGGTCCTCCGCAGACACCATAGATTAGTCTTGTTCGGTGTTTTTGGTCCTCTACAGACAGTGTAGATTAGACTTGTTCGGTGTTTTGGTCCTCCGCAGACACCATAGATTAGTCTTGTCCGGTGTTTTTGGTCCTCCGCAGACAGTGTAGATTAGTTGTGTTCGGTGTTTTTGGTCCTCCGCAGACACCATAGATTAGTCTTGTTCGGTGTTTTTGGTCCTCCGCAGACAGTGTAGATTAGTTGTGTTCGGTGTTTTTGGTCCTCCGCAGACACCATAGATTAGTCTTGTTCGGTGTTTTTGATCCTCCACAGACACCATAGATTAGTCTTGTTCGGTGTTTTTTGGTCCTCTGCAGACACCATAGATTAGTCTTGTTCGGTGTTTTTGGTCCTCCGCAGACACCATAGATTAGTCTTGTTTGGTGTTTTTTGTCCTCCGCAGGCAGTGTAGCTTAGTCTTGTTCAGTGTTTTTGGTCCTCCGCAGACACCATAGATTAGTCTTGTTCGGTGTTTTTGGTCCTCCACAGACACCATAGATTAGTCTTGTTCGGTGTTTTTGGTCCTCCGCAGACACCATAGATTAGTCTTGTTAGGTGTTTTTGGTCCTCCGCAGACAGTTTAGATTAGTTTTGTTCGGTGTTTTTGGTCCTCCGCAGACACCTTAGATTAGTCTTGTTCGGTGTTTTTGGTCCTCCGCAGACACCATAGATTAGTCTTCGGTGTTTTTGATCCTCCGCAGACAGTGTAGATTAGTCTTGTTCGGTGTTTTTGGTCCTCTGCAGACACCATAGATTAGTCTTGTTAGGTGTTTTTGGTCCTCCGCAGACAGCATAGATTAGTCTTGTTCGGTGTTTTTGGTCCTCCGCAGACAGTGTAGATTAGTCTTGTTCGGTGTTTTTGGTCCTCCGCAGACAGTGTACATTAGTCTTGTTCGGTGTTTTTAGTCCTCCGCAGACAGTGTAGATATGTTGTGTTCGGTGTATTTGGTCCTCCGCAGACAGTGTAGATTAGTCTTGTTCGGTGTTCTTGGTCCTCCGCAGGCAGTGTAGATTAGTCTTGTTCGGTGTTATTGGTCCTCCGCAGACACCGTAGTTTAGTCTTGTTCGGTGTTTTTGGTCCTCTGCAGACAGTGTAGATACGTTGTGTTCGGTGTATTTGGTCCTCCGCAGACAGTGTAGATTAGTCTTGTTCGGTGTTTTTGGTCCTCCACAGACACCATAGATCACTCTTGTTCGGTGTTTTTGGTCCTCTGCAGACACCATAGATTAGTCTTGTTCGGTGTTTTTGATCCTCCGCAGACACCATAGATTAGTCTTGTTCGGTGTTTTTGGTCCTTTGCAGACAGTTTAGATTAGTTTTGTTCGGTGTTTTTGGTCCTCCGCAGACACCTTAGATTAGTCTTGTTCGGTGTTTTTGGTCCTCCGCAGACACCATAGATTAGTCTTCGGTGTTTTTGATCCTCCGCAGACAGTGTAGATTAGTCTTGTTCGGTGTTTTTGGTCCTCTGCAGACACCATAGATTAGTCTTGTTAGGTGTTTTTGGTCCTCCGCAGACAGCATAGATTAGTCTTGTTCGGTGTTTTTGGTCCTCCGCAGACAGTGTAGATTAGTCTTGTTCGGTGTTTTTGGTCCTCCACAGACACCATAGATCACTCTTGTTCGGTGTTTTTGGTCCTCTGCAGACACCATAGATTAGTCTTGTTCGGTGTTTTTGGTCGTCTGCAGACACCATAGATTAGTCTTGTTCGGTGTTTTTGGTCCTTTGCAGACAGTGTAGATTAGCCTTGTTCGGTGTTTTTGGTCCTCCGCAGACAGTGTAGATTAGTCTGGTTCGGTGTTTTTGGTCCTCTGCAGACACCATAGATTAGTCTTGTTCGCTGTTTTTGGTCCTCCGCAGACAGTATAGATTAGTCTTGTTCGGTGTTTTTGGTCCTCCGCAGACAGTGTAGATTAGTCTTGTTCGGTGTTTTTGGTCCTCCGCAGACAGTGTAGATTAGTCTTGTTCGGTGTTTTCGGTCCTCCGCAGACACCATAGATTAGTGTTGTTCGGTGTTTTTGGTCCTCTGCAGACAGTGTAGATTAGACTTGTTCGGTGTTTTTGGTCTTCCGCAGACACCATAGATTAGTCTTGTTCGGTGTTTTTGGTCCTCCGCAGACAGTGTAGATTAGTTGTGTTCGGTGTTTTTGGTCCTCCGCAGACACCATAGATTAGTCTTGTTCGGTGTTTTTGGTCCTCCGCAGACAGTGTAGATTAGTTGTGTTCTGTGTTATTGGTCCTCCGCAGACACCATAGATTAGTCTTGTTCGGTTTTTTTTGGTCCTCCACAGACACCATAGATTAGTCTTGTTCGGTGTTTTTGGTCCTCTGCAGACACCATAGATTAGTCTTGTTCGGTGTTTTTGGTCCTCCGCAGACACCATAGATTAGTCTTGTTTGGTGTTTTTGGTCCTCCGCAGACAGTGTAGATTAGTTGTGTTCGGTGTTTTTCGTCCTCCGCAGACACCATAAATTAGTCTTGTTAGGTGTTTTTGGTCCTCTGCAGACAGTGTAGATTAGTTTTGTTCGGTGTTTTTGGTCCTCCGCAGACAGTGTAGATTAGTCTTGCTCAGTGTTTTTGGTCCTCCGCAGACACCTTAGATTAGTCTTGTTCGGTGTTTTTGGTCCTCCGCAGACACCATAGATTAGTCTTGTTCGGTGTTTTTGATACTCCGCAGACAGTGTAGATTAGTCTTGTTCGGTGTTTTTGGTCCTCTGCAGACACCATAGATTAGTCTTGTTCGGTGTTTTTGGTCCTCCGCAAACAGTGTAGATTAGTCTTGTTTGGTGCTTTTGGTCCCCTGCATACAGTGTAGATTAGTCTTGTTCGGTGTTTTCGGTCCTCCGCAGACACCATAGATTAGTCTTGTTCGGTGTTTTTGGTCCTCTACAGACAGTGTAGATTAGACTTGTTCGGTGTTTTGGTCCTCCGCAGACACCATAGATTAGTCTTGTCCGGTGTTTTTGGTCCTCCGCAGACAGTGTAGATTAGTTGTGTTCGGTGTTTTTGGTCCTCCGCAGACACCATAGATTAGTCTTGTTCGGTGTTTTTGGTCCTCCGCAGACAGTGTAGATTAGTTGTGTTCGGTGTTTTTGGTCCTCCGCAGACACCATAGATTAGTCTTGTTCGGTGTTTTTGATCCTCCACAGACACCATAGATTAGTCTTGTTCGGTGTTTTTTGGTCCTCTGCAGACACCATAGATTAGTCTTGTTCGGTGTTTTTGGTCCTCCGCAGACACCATAGATTAGTCTTGTTTGGTGTTTTTTGTCCTCCGCAGGCAGTGTAGCTTAGTCTTGTTCAGTGTTTTTGGTCCTCCGCAGACACCATAGATTAGTCTTGTTCGGTGTTTTTGGTCCTCCACAGACACCATAGATTAGTCTTGTTCGGTGTTTTTGGTCCTCCGCAGACACCATAGATTAGTCTTGTTAGGTGTTTTTGGTCCTCCGCAGACAGTTTAGATTAGTTTTGTTCGGTGTTTTTGGTCCTCCGCAGACACCTTAGATTAGTCTTGTTCGGTGTTTTTGGTCCTCCGCAGACACCATAGATTAGTCTTCGGTGTTTTTGATCCTCCGCAGACAGTGTAGATTAGTCTTGTTCGGTGTTTTTGGTCCTCTGCAGACACCATAGATTAGTCTTGTTAGGTGTTTTTGGTCCTCCGCAGACAGCATAGATTAGTCTTGTTCGGTGTTTTTGGTCCTCCGCAGACAGTGTAGATTAGTCTTGTTCGGTGTTTTTGGTCCTCCGCAGACAGTGTACATTAGTCTTGTTCGGTGTTTTTAGTCCTCCGCAGACAGTGTAGATATGTTGTGTTCGGTGTATTTGGTCCTCCGCAGACAGTGTAGATTAGTCTTGTTCGGTGTTCTTGGTCCTCCGCAGGCAGTGTAGATTAGTCTTGTTCGGTGTTATTGGTCCTCCGCAGACACCGTAGTTTAGTCTTGTTCGGTGTTTTTGGTCCTCTGCAGACAGTGTAGATACGTTGTGTTCGGTGTATTTGGTCCTCCGCAGACAGTGTAGATTAGTCTTGTTCGGTGTTTTTGGTCCTCCACAGACACCATAGATCACTCTTGTTCGGTGTTTTTGGTCCTCTGCAGACACCATAGATTAGTCTTGTTCGGTGTTTTTGATCCTCCGCAGACACCATAGATTAGTCTTGTTCGGTGTTTTTGGTCCTTTGCAGACAGTTTAGATTAGTTTTGTTCGGTGTTTTTGGTCCTCCGCAGACACCTTAGATTAGTCTTGTTCGGTGTTTTTGGTCCTCCGCAGACACCATAGATTAGTCTTCGGTGTTTTTGATCCTCCGCAGACAGTGTAGATTAGTCTTGTTCGGTGTTTTTGGTCCTCTGCAGACACCATAGATTAGTCTTGTTAGGTGTTTTTGGTCCTCCGCAGACAGCATAGATTAGTCTTGTTCGGTGTTTTTGGTCCTCCGCAGACAGTGTAGATTAGTCTTGTTCGGTGTTTTTGGTCCTCCGCAGACAGTGTACATTAGTCTTGTTCGGTGTTTTTGGTCCTCCGCAGACAGTGTAGATACGTTGTGTTCGGTGTATTTGGTCCTCCGCAGACACCATAGATTAGTCTTGTTCGGTGTTCTTGGTCCTCCGCAGGCAGTGTAGATTAGTCTTGTTCGGTGTTATTGGTCCTCCGCAGACACCGTAGTTTAGTCTTGTTCGGTGTTTTTGGTCCTCTGCAGACAGTGTAGATTAGTTGTGTTCGGTGTATTTGGTCCTCCGCAGACAGTGTAGATTAGTCTTGTTCGGTGTTTTTGGTCCTCCGCAGACACCATAGATTAGTCTTGTTCGGTGTTTTTGGTCCTCCACAGACACCATAGATCACTCTTGTTCGGTGTTTTTGGTCCTCTGCAGACACCATAGATTAGTCTTGTTCGGTGTTTTTGGTCGTCTGCAGACACCATAGATTAGTCTTGTTCGGTGTTTTTGGTCCTTTGCAGACAGTGTAGATTAGCCTTGTTCGGTGTTTTTGGTCCTCCGCAGACAGTGTAGATTAGTCTGGTTCGGTGTTTTTGGTCCTCTGCAGACACCATAGATTAGTCTTGTTCGCTGTTTTTGGTCCTCCGCAGACAGTGTAGATTAGTCTTGTTCGGTGTTTTTGGTCCTCCGCAGACGGTGTAGATTAGTCTTGTTCGGTGTTTTTGGTCCTCCGCAGACAGTGTAGATTAGTCTTGTTCGGTGTTTTCGGTCCTCCGCAGACACCATAGATTAGTGTTGTTCGGTGTTTTTGGTCCTCTGCAGACAGTGTAGATTAGACTTGTTCGGTGTTTTTGGTCTTCCGCAGACACCATAGATTAGTCTTGTTCGGTGTTTTTGGTCCTCCGCAGACAGTGTAGATTAGTTGTGTTCGGTGTTTTTGGTCCTCCGCAGACAGTGTAGATTAGTCTTGTTCGGTGTTTTTGGTCCTCCGCAGACAGTGTAGATTAGTTGTGTTCTGTGTTTTTGGTCCTCCGCAGACACCATAGATTAGTCTTGTTCGGTGTTTTTGGTCCTCCACAGACACCATAGATTAGTCTTGTTCGGTGTTTTTGGTCCTCTGCAGACACCATAGATTAGTCTTGTTCGGTGTTTTTGGTCCTCCGCAGACACCATAGATTAGTCTTGTTTGGTGTTTTTGGTCCTCCGCAGACAGTGTAGATTAGTTGTGTTCGGTGTTTTTGGTCCTCCGCAGACACCATAAATTAGTCTTGTTAGGTGTTTTTGGTCCTCTGCAGACAGTGTAGATTAGTTTTGTTCGGTGTTTTTGGTCCTCCGCAGACAGTGTAGATTAGTCTTGCTCAGTGTTTTTGGTCCTCCGCAGACACCTTAGATTAGTCTTGTTCGGTGTTTTTGGTCCTCCGCAGACACCATAGATTAGTCTTGTTCGGTGTTTTTGATCCTCCGCAGACAGTGTAGATTAGTCTTGTTCGGTGTTTTTGGTCCTCTGCAGACACCATAGATTAGTCTTGTTCGGTGTTTTTGGTCCTCCGCAGACAGTGTACATTAGTCTTGTTCAGTGTTTTTGGTCCTCCGCAGACACCATAGATTAGTCTTGTTCGGTGTTTTTGGTCCTCAGCAGACACCATAGATTATTCTTGTTCGGTGTTTTTGATCCTCCGCAGACAGTGTAGATTAGTCTTGTTCGGTGTTTTTGGTCCTCTGCAGACACCATAGATTAGTCTTGTTCGGTGTTTTTGGTCCTCCGCAGACAGTGTAGATCACTCTTGTTCGTTGTTTTTGGTCCTCCGCAGACACCATAGATTAGTCTTGTTCGGTGTTTTTGGTCCTCCGCAGACACCATAGATTAGTCTTGTTCGGTGTTTTTGGTCCTCCGCAGACAGTGTAGATGAGTCTTGTTCGGTGTTTTTGGTCCTCCGCAGACAGTGTAGATGAGTCTTGTTCGGTGTTTTTGGTCCACGCAGACAGCGTAGATTAGTCTTGTTCGGTGTTTTTGGTCCTCCGCAGACAGCGTAGATTAGTCTTGTTCGGTGTTTTTGGTCCTCCGCAGACAGCGTAGATTAGTCTTGTTCGGTGTTTTTGGTCCTCCGCAGACAGCGTAGATTAGTCTTGTTAGGTGTTTTTGGTCCTCCGCAGACAGCGTAGATTAGTCTTGTTCAGTGTTTTTGGTCCTCCACAGACAGTGTAGTTTAATCTTGTTCAGTGTTTTTGGTCGTCCGCAGACAGTGTAGATTAGTCTTGTTTGGTGTTTTTGGTCCTCCGCAGACAGTGTAGATTAGTCTTGTTCGGTGTTCTTGGTCCTCCGCAGACAGTGTAGATTAGTCTTGTTCGGTGTTATTGGTCCTCCGCAGACACCGTAGATTAGTCTTGTTCGGTGTTTTTGGTCCTCTGCAGACAACATAGATTAGTCTTGTTCGGTGTTTTTGGTCCTCCGCAGACACCATAGATTAGTCTTGTTCGGTGTTTTTGGTCCTCCGCAGACACCATAGATTAGTCTTGTTCGGTGCTTTTGGTCCTCTGCAGACAGCATAGATTAGTCTTGTTCGGTGTTTTTGGTCCTCCGCAGACAGTGTAGATTAGTTGTGTTCGGTGTATTTGGTCCTCCGCAGACAGTGTAGATTAGTCTTGTTCGGTGTTTTTGGTCCTCCGCAGTCACCATAGATTAGTCTTGTTCGGTGTTTTTGGTCCTCTGCAGACACCATAGATTAGCCTTGTTCGGTGTTTTTGGTCCTCCGCAGACACCATAGATGAGTCTTGTTCGGTGTTTTTGGTCCTCCGCAGACAGTGTAGATTAGTTGTGTTCGGTGTTTTTGGTCCTCCGCAGTCACCATAGATTAGTATTGTTCGGTGTTTTTGGTCCTCTGCAGACAGTGTAGATAAGTCTTGTTCGGTGTTTTTGGTCCTCCGCAGACACCATAGATTAGTCTTGTTCGGTGTTTTTCGTCCTCCACAGACACCATAGATCACTCTTGTACAGTGTTTTTGGTCCTCTGCAGACACCATAGATTAGTCTTGTTCGGTGTTTTTGGTCGTCTGCAGACACCATAGATTAGTCTTGTTCGGTGTTTTTGGTCCTTTGCAGACAGTGTAGATTAGCCTTGTTCGGTGGTTTTGGTCCTCCGCAGACAGTGTAGATTAGTCTGGTTCGGTGTTTTTGGTCCTCTGCAGACACCATAGATTAGTCTTGTTCGGTGTTTTTGGTCCTCCGCAGACAGTGTAGATTAGTCTTGTTCGGTGTTTTTGGTCCTCCGCAAACAGTGTAGATTAGTCTTGTTCGGTGCTTTTGGTCCCCTGCATACAGTGCAGATTAGTCTTGTTCGGTGTTTTCGGTCCTCCGCAGACACCATAGATTAGTCTTGTTCGGTGTTTTTGGTCCTCTGCAGACAGTGTAGATTAGACTTGTTCGGTGTTTTTGGTCCTCCGCAGACACCATAAATTAGTCTTGTTCGGTGTTTTTGGTCCTCCGCAGACAGTGTAGATTAGCCTTGTTCAGTGTTTTTGGTCCTCCGCAGACACCATAGATTAGTCTTGTTCGGTGTTTTTGGTCCTCCGCAGACAGTGTAGATTAGTTGTGTTCGGTGTTTTTGGTCCTCCGCAGACACCATAGTTTAGTCTTGTTCGGTGGTTTTGGTCCTCCACAGACACCAAAGATTAGTCTTGTTCGGTGTTTTTGGTCCTCCGCAGACAGTGTAGATTAGTTTTGTTCGGTGTTTTTGGTCCTCCGCAGACAGTGTAGATTAGTCTTGCTCAGTGTTTTTGGTCCTCCGCAGACACCTTAGATTAGTCTTGTTCGGTGTTTTTGGTCCTCAGCAGACACCATAGATTAGTCTTGTTCGGTGTTTTTGATCCTCCGCAGACAGTGTAGATTAGTCTTGTTCGGTGTTTTTGGTCCTCTGCAGACACCATAGATTAGTCTTGTTCGGTGTTTTTGGTCCTCCGCAGACAGTGTAGATCACTCTTGTTCGTTGTTTTTGGTCCTCCGCAGACACCATAGATTAGTCTTGTTCGGTGTTTTTGGTCCTCCGCAGACACCATAGATTAGTCTTGTTCGGTGTTTTTGGTCCTCCGCAGACAGTGTAGATGAGTCTTGTTCGGTGTTTTTGGTCCTCCGCAGACAGTGTAGATGAGTCTTGTTCGGTGTTTTTGGTCCACGCAGACAGCGTAGATTAGTCTTGTTCGGTGTTTTTGGTCCTCCGCAGACAGCGTAGATTAGTCTTGTTCGGTGTTTTTGGTCCTCCGCAGACAGCGTAGATTAGTCTTGTTCGGTGTTTTTGGTCCTCCGCAGACAGCGTAGATTAGTCTTGTTCGGTGTTTTTGGTCCTCCGCAGACAGCGTAGATTAGTCTTGTTCAGTGTTTTTGGTCCTCCACAGACAGTGTAGTTTAATCTTGTTCAGTGTTTTTGGTCGTCCGCAGACAGTGTAGATTAGTCTTGTTTGGTGTTTTTGGTCCTCCGCAGACAGTGTAGATTAGTCTTGTTCGGTGTTCTTGGTCCTCCGCAGGCAGTGTAGATTAGTCTTGTTCGGTGTTATTGGTCCTCCGCAGACACCGTAGATTAGTCTTGTTCGGTGTTTTTGGTCCTCTGCAGACAACATAGATTAGTCTTGTTCGGTGTTTTTGGTCCTCCGCAGACACCATAGATTAGTCTTGTTCGGTGTTTTTGGTCCTCCGCAGACACCATAGATTAGTCTTGTTCGGTGCTTTTGGTCCTCTGCAGACAGCATAGATTAGTCTTGTTCGGTGTTTTTGGTCCTCCGCAGACAGTGTAGATACGTTGTGTTCGGTGTATTTGGTCCTCCGCTGACAGTGTAGATTAGTCTTGTTCGGTGTTTTTGGTCCTCTGCAGACACCATAGATTAGCCTTGTTCGGTGTTTTTGGTCCTCCGCAGACACCATAGATTAGTCTTGTTCGGTGTTTTTGGTCCTCCGCAGACAGTGTAGATTAGTTGTGTTCGGTGTTTTTGGTCCTCCGCAGTCACCATAGATTAGTCTTGTTCGGTGTTTTTGGTCCTCTGCAGACAGTGTAGATAAGTCTTGTTCGGTGTTTTTGGTCCTCCGCAGACACCATAGATTAGTCTTGTTCGGTGTTTTTGGTCCTCCGCAAACAGCATAGATCACTCTTGTTCAGTGTTTTTGGTCCTCTGCAGACACCATAGATTAGTCTTGTTCGGTGTTTTTGGTCGTCTGCAGACGCCATAGATTAGTCTTGTTCGGTGTTTTTGGTCCTTTGCAGACAGTGTAGATTAGCCTTGTTCGGTGTTTTTGGTCCTCCGCAGACAGTGTAGATCAGTCTGGTTCGGTGTTTTTGGTCCTCTGCAGACATCATAGATTAGTCTTGTTCGGTGTTTTTGGTCCTCCGCAGACAGTGTAGATTAGTCTTGTTCGGTGTTTTTGGTCCTCCGCAAACAGTGTAGATTAGTCTTGTTCGGTGCTTTTGGTCCCCTGCATACAGTGCAGATTAGTCTTGTTCGGTGTTTTCGGATCTCCGCAGACACCATAGATTAGTCTTGTTCGGTGTTTTTGGTCCTCTGCAGACAGTGTAGATTAGACTTGTTCGGTGTTTTTGGTCCTCCGCAGACACCATAGATTAGTCTTGTTCGGTGTTTTTGGTCCTCCGCAGACAGTGTAGATTAGCCTTGTTCGGTGTTTTTGGTCCTCCGCAGACACCATAGATTAGTCTTGTTCGGTGTTTTTGGTCCTCCGCAGACAGTGTAGATTAGTTGTGTTCGGTGTTTTTGGTCCTCCGCAGACACCATAGTTTAGTCTTGTTCGGTGTTTTTGGTCCTCCACAGACACCAAAGATTAGTCTTGTTCGGTGTTTTTGGTCCTCTGCAGACACCATAGATTAGTCTTGTTCGGTGTTTTTGGTCCTCCGCAGACACCATAGATTAGTCATGTTCGGTGTTTTTGGTCCTCCGCAGACAGTGTAGATTAGTTGTGTTCGGTGCTTTTGGTCCTCTGCAGACAGCATAGATTAGTCTTGTTCGGTGTTTTTGGTCCTCCGCAGACAGTGTAGATTAGTCTTGTTCGGTGTTTTTGGTCCTCCACAGACACCATAGATCAATCTTGTTCGGTGTTTTTGGTCCTCCGCAGACACCATAGATTAGTCTTGTTCGGTGTTTTTGGTCGTCTGCAGACACCATAGATTAGTCTTGTTCGGTGTTTTTGGTCCTCTGCAGACACCATAGATTAGTCTTGTTCGGTGTTTTTGGTCCTCCGCAGACAGTGTAGATTAGTCTTGTTCGGTGTTTTTGGTCCTCCGCAAACAGTGTAGATTAGTCTTGTTTGGTGCTTTTGGTCCCCTGCATACAGTGTAGATTAGTCTTGTTCGGTGTTTTCGGTCCTCCGCAGACACCATAGATTAGTCTTGTTCGGTTTTTTTGTTCCTCTGCAGACAGTGTAGATTAGACTTGTTCGGTGTTTTTGGTCTTCCGCAGACACCATAGATTAGTCTTGTTCGGTGTTTTTGGTCCTCCGCAGACAGTGTAGATTAGTTGTGTTCGGTGTTTTTGGTCCTCCGCAGACACCATAGATTAGTCTTGTTCGGTGTTTTTGGTCCTCCGCAGACAGTGTAGATTAGTTGTGTTCGGTGTTTTTGGTCCTCCGCAGACACCATAGATTAGTCTTGTTCGGTGTTTTTGGTCCTCCACAGACACCATAGATTAGTCTTGTTCGGTGTTTTTGGTCCTCTGCAGACACCATAGATTAGTCTTGTTCGGTGTTTTTGGTCCTCCGCAGACACCATAGATTAGTCTTGTTAGGTGTTTTTGGTCCTCCGCAGACAGTGTAGATTAGTTTTGTTCGGTGTTTTTGGTCCTCCGCAGACAGTGTAGATTAGTCTTGTTCAGTGTTTTTGGTCCTCCGCAGACACCTTAGATTAGTCTTGTTCGGTGTTTTTGGTCCTCCGCAGACACCATAGATTAGTCTTGTTCGGTGTTTTTGATCCTCCGCAGACAGTGTAGAATAGTCTTATTCGGTGTTTTTGGTCCTCTGCAGACACCATAGATTAGTCTTGTTAGGTGTTTTTGGTCCTCCGCAGACAGCATAGATTAGTCTTGTTCGGTGTTTTTGGTCCTCCGCAGACAGTGTAGATACGTTGTGTTCGGTGTATTTGGTCCTCCGCAGACAGTGTAGATTAGTCTTGTTCGGTGTTCTTGGTCCTCCGCAGGCATTGTAGATTAGTCTTGTTCGGTGTTATTGGTCCTCCGCAGACACCGTAGATTAGTCTTGTCCGTTGTTTTTGGTCCTCCGCAGACAGTGTAGATACGTTGTGTTCGGTGTATTTGGTCCTCCGCAGACAGTGTAGATTAGTCTTGTTCGGTGTTTTTGGTCCTCCGCAGACAGTGTACATTAGTCTTGTTCGGTGTTTTTGGTCCTCCGCAAACAGTGTAGATTAGTCTTGTTTGGTGCTTTTGGTCCCCTGCATACAGTGTAGATTAGTCTTGTTCGGTGTTTTCGGTCCTCCGCAGACACCATAGATTAGTCTTGTTCGGTTTTTTTGGTCCTCTGCAAACAGTGTAGATTAGACTTGTTCGGTGTTTTTGGTCCTCCGCAGACACCATAGATTAGTCTTGTTCGGTGTTTTTGGTCCTCCGCAGACAGTGTAGATTAGTTGTGTTCGGTGTTTTTGGTCCTCCGCAGACAGCGTAGATTAGTTGTGTTCGGTGTTTTTGGTCCTCCGCAGACACCATAGATTAGTCTTGTTCGGTGTTTTTGGTCCTCCACAGACACCATAGATTAGTCTTGTTCGGTGTTTTTCGTCCTCTGCAGACACCATAGATTAGTCTTGTTCGGTGTTTTTGGTCCTCCGCAGACACCATAGATTAGTCTTGTTTGGTGTTTTTGGTCCTCCGCAGACAGTGTAGATTAGTTGTGTTCGGTGTTTTTGGTCCTCCGCAGACACCATAGATTAGTCTTGTTAGGTGTTTTTGGTCCTCCGCAGACAGTGTAGATTAGTTTTGTTCGGTATTTTTGGTCCTCCGCAGACAGTGTAGATTAGTCTTGTTCAGTGTTTTTGGTCCTCCGCAGACACCTTAGATTAGTCTTGTTCGGTGTTTTTGGTCCTCCTCAGACACCATAGATTAGTCTTGTTCGGTGTTTTTGATCCTCCGCAGACAGTGTAGATTAGTCTTGTTCGGTGTTTTTGGTCCTCCGCAGACAGTGTACATTAGTCTTGTTCGGTGTTTTTGGTCCTCCGCAAACAGTGTAGATTAGTCTTGTTTGGTGCTTTTGGTCCCCTGCATACAGTGTAGATTAGTCTTGTTCGGTGTTTTCGGTCCTCCGCAGACACCATAGATTAGTCTTGTTCGGTTTTTTTGGTCTTCTGCAGACAGTGTAGATTAGACTTTTTCGGTGTTTTTGGTCCTCCGCAGACACCATAGATTAGTCTTGTTCGGTGTTTTTGGTCCTCCGCAGACAGTGTAGATTAGTTGTGTTCGGTGTTTTTGGTCCTCCGCAGACAGTGTAGATTAGTTGTGTTCGGTGTTTTTGGTCCTCCGCAGACACCATAGATTAGTCTTGTTCGGTGTTTTTGGTCCTCCACAGACACCATAGATTAGTCTTGTTCGGTGTTTTTGGTCCTCTGCAGACACCATAGATTAGTCTTGTTCGGTGTTTTTGGTCCTCCGCAGACACCATAGATTAGTCTTGTTTGGTGTTTTTGGTCCTCCGCAGACAGTGTAGATTAGTTGTGTTCGGTGTTTTTGGTCCTCCGCAGACACCATAGATTAGTCTTGTTAGGTGTTTTTGGTCCTCCGCAGACAGTGTAGATTAGTTTTGTTCGGTGTTTTTGGTGCTCCGCAGACAGTGTAGATTAGTCTTGTTCAGTGTTTTTGGTCCTCCGCAGACACCTTAGATTAGTCTTGTTCGGTGTTTTTGGTCCTCCGCAGACACCATAGATTAGTCTTGTTCGGTGTTTTTGATCCTCCGCAGACAGTGTAGATTAGTCTTGTTCGGTGTTTTTGGTCCTCTGCAGACACCATAGATTAGTCTTGTTAGGTGTTTTTGGTCCTCCGCAGACAGCATAGATTAGTCTTGTTTGGTGTTTTTGGTCCTCCGCAGACAGTGTAGATTAGTCTTGTTCGGTGTTTTTGGTCCTCCGCAGACAGTGTACATTAGTCTTGTTTTGTGTTTTTGGTCCTCCGCAGACAGTGTAGATACGTTGTGTTTGGTGTATTTGGTCCTCCGCAGACAGTGTAGATTAGTCTTGTTCGGTGTTCTTGGTCCTCCGCAGACAGTGTAGATTAGTCTTGTTCGGTGTTATTGGTCCTCCGCAGACACCGTATATTAGTCTTGTTCGGTGTTTTTGGTCCTCCACAGACACCATAGACCACTGTTGTTCGATGTTTTTGGTCCTCTGCAGACACCATAGATTAGTCTTGTTCGGTGTTTTTGGTCGTCTGCAGACACCATAGATTAGTCTTGTTCGGTGTTTTTGGTCCTTTGCAGACAGTGTAGATTAGTCTGGTTCGGTGTTTTTGGTCCTCTGCAGACACCATAGATTAGTCTTGTTCGGTGTTTTTGGTCCTCCGCAGACAGTGTAGATTAGTCTTGTTCGGTGTTTTTGGTCCTCCGCAAACAGTGTAGATTAGTCTTGTTTGGTGCTTTTGGTCCCCTGCATACAGTGTAGATTAGTCTTGTTCGGTGTTTTCGGTCCTCCGCAGACACCATAGATTAGTCTTGTTCGGTTTTTTTGGTCCTCTGCAGACAGTGTAGATTAGACTTGTTCGGTGTTTTGGTCCTCCGCAGACACCATAGATTAGTCTTGTCCGGTGTTTTTGGTCCTCCGCAGACAGTGTAGATTAGTTGTGTTCGGTGTTTTTGGTCCTCCGCAGACACCATAGATTAGTCTTGTTCGGTGTTTTTGGTCCTCCGCAGACAGTGTAGATTAGTTGTGTTCGGTGTTTTTGGTCCTCCGCAGACACCATAGATTAGTCTTGTTCGGTGTTTTTGATCCTCCACAGACACCATAGATTAGTCTTGTTCGGTGTTTTTTGGTCCTCTGCAGACACCATAGATTAGTCTTGTTCGGTGTTTTTGGTCCTCCGCAGACACCATAGATTAGTCTTGTTTGGTGTTTTTTGTCCGCCGCAGGCAGTGTAGATTAGTCTTGTTCAGTGTTTTTGGTCCTCCGCAGACACCATAGATTAGTCTTGTTCGGTGTTTTTGGTCCTCCACAGACACCATAGATTAGTCTTGTTCGGTGTTTTTGGTCCTCCGCAGACACCATAGATTAGTCTTGTTAGGTGTTTTTGGTCCTCCGCAGACAGTTTAGATTAGTTTTGTTCGGTGTTTTTGGTCCTCCGCAGACACCTTAGATTAGTCTTGTTCGGTGTTTTTGGTCCTCCGCAGACACCATAGTTTGTCTTCGGTGTTTTTGATCCTCCGCAGACAGTGTAGATTAGTCTTGTTCGGTGTTTTTGGTCCTCTGCAGACACCATAGATTAGTCTTGTTAGGTGTTTTTGGTCCTCCGCAGACAGCATAGATTAGTCTTGTTCGGTGTTTTTGGTCCTCCGCAGACAGTGTAGATTAGTCTTGTTCGGTGTTTTTGGTCCTCCGCAGACAGTGTACATTAGTCTTGTTCGGTGTTTTTAGTCCTCCGCAGACAGTGTAGTTACGTTGTGTTCGGTGTATTTGGTCCTCCGCAGACAGTGTAGATTAGTCTTGTTCGGTGTTCTTGGTCCTCCGCAGGCAGTGTAGATTAGTCTTGTTCGGTGTTATTGGTCCTCCGCAGACACCGTAGTTTAGTCTTGTTCGGTGTTTTTGGTCCTCTGCAGACAGTGTAGATACGTTGTGTTCGGTGTATTTGGTCCTCCGCAGACAGTGTAGATTAGTCTTGTTCGGTGTTTTTGGTCCTCCACAGACACCATAGATCACTCTTGTTCGGTGTTTTTGGTCCTCTGCAGACACCATAGATTAGTCTTGTTCGGTGTTTTTGGTCGTCTGCAGACACCATAGATTAGTCTTGTTCGGTGTTTTTGGTCCTTTGCAGACAGTTTAGATTAGTTTTGTTCGGTGTTTTTGGTCCTCCGCAGACACCTTAGATTAGTCTTTTTCGGTGTTTTTGGTCCTCCGCAGACACCATAGATTAGTCTTCGGTGTTTTTGATCCTCCGCAGACAGTGTAGATTAGTCTTGTTCGGTGTTTTTGGTCCTCTGCAGACACCATAGATTAGTCTTGTTAGGTGTTTTTGGTCCTCCGCAGACAGCATAGATTAGTCTTGTTCGGTGTTTTTGGTCCTCCGCAGACAGTGTAGATTAGTCTTGTTCGGTGTTTTTGGTCCTCCGCAGACAGTGTACATTAGTCTTGTTCGGTGTTTTTGGTCCTCCGCAGACAGTGTAGATACGTTGTGTTCGGTGTATTTGGTCCTCCGCAGACAGTGTAGATTAGTCTTGTTCGGTGTTCTTGGTCCTCCGCAGGCAGTGTAGATTAGTCTTGTTCGGTGTTATTGGTCCTCCGCAGACACCGTAGTTTAGTCTTGTTCGGTGTTTTTGGTCCTCTGCAGACAGTGTAGATACGTTGTGTTCGGTGTATTTGGTCCTCCGCAGACAGTGTAGATTAGTCTTGTTCGGTGTTTTTGGTCCTCCGCAGACACCATAGATTAGTCTTGTTCGGTGTTTTTGGTCCTCCACAGACACCATAGATCACTCTTGTTCGGTGTTTTTGGTCCTCTGCAGACACCATAGATTAGTCTTGTTCGGTGTTTTTGGTCGTCTGCAGACACCATAGATTAGTCTTGTTCGGTGTTTTTGGTCCTTTGCAGACAGTGTAGATTAGCCTTGTTCGGTGTTTTTGGTCCTCCGCAGACAGTGTAGATTAGTCTGGTTCGGTGTTTTTGGTCCTCTGCAGACACCATAGATTAGTCTTGTTCGCTGTTTTTGGTCCTCCGCAGACAGTATAGATTAGTCTTGTTCGGTGTTTTTGGTCCTCCGCAGACAGTGTAGATTAGTCTTGTTCGGTGTTTTTGGTCCTCCGCAGACAGTGTAGATTAGTCTTGTTCGGTGTTTTCGGTCCTCCGCAGACACCATAGATTAGTGTTGTTCGGTGTTTTTGGTCCTCTGCAGACAGTGTAGATTAGACTTGTTCGGTGTTTTTGGTCTTCCGCAGACACCATAGATTAGTCTTGTTCGGTGTTTTTGGTCCTCCGCAGACAGTGTAGATTAGTTGTGTTCGGTGTTTTTGGTCCTCCGCAGACACCATAGATTAGTCTTGTTCGGTGTTTTTGGTCCTCCGCAGACAGTGTAGATTAGTTGTGTTCTGTGTTATTGGTCCTCCGCAGACACCATAGATTAGTCTTGTTCGGTTTTTTTTGGTCCTCCACAGACACCATAGATTAGTCTTGTTCGGTGTTTTTGGTCCTCTGCAGACACCATAGATTAGTCTTGTTCGGTGTTTTTGGTCCTCCGCAGACACCATAGATTAGTCTTGTTTGGTGTTTTTGGTCCTCCGCAGACAGTGTAGATTAGTTGTGTTCGGTGTTTTTGGTCCTCCGCAGACACCATAAATTAGTCTTGTTAGGTGTTTTTGGTCCTCTGCAGACAGTGTAGATCAGTTTTGTTCGGTGTTTTTGGTCCTCCGCAGACAGTGTAGATTAGTCTTGCTCAGTGTTTTTGGTCCTCCGCAGACACCTTAGATTAGTCTTGTTCGGTGTTTTTGGTCCTCCGCAGACACCATAGATTAGTCTTGTTCGGTGTTTTTGATACTCCGCAGACAGTGTAGATTAGTCTTGTTCGGTGTTTTTGGTCCTCTGCAGACACCATAGATTAGTCTTGTTCGGTGTTTTTGGTCCTCCGCAAACAGTGTAGATTAGTCTTGTTTGGTGCTTTTGGTCCCCTGCATACAGTGTAGATTAGTCTTGTTCGGTGTTTTCGGTCCTCCGCAGACACCATAGATTAGTCTTGTTCGGTGTTTTTGGTCCTCTACAGACAGTGTAGATTAGACTTGTTCGGTGTTTTGGTCCTCCGCAGACACCATAGATTAGTCTTGTCCGGTGTTTTTGGTCCTCCGCAGACAGTGTAGATTAGTTGTGTTCGGTGTTTTTGGTCCTCCGCAGACACCATAGATTAGTCTTGTTCGGTGTTTTTGGTCCTCCGCAGACAGTGTAGATTAGTTGTGTTCGGTGTTTTTGGTCCTCCGCAGACACCATAGATTAGTCTTGTTCGGTGTTTTTGATCCTCCACAGACACCATAGATTAGTCTTGTTCGGTGTTTTTTGGTCCTCTGCAGACACCATAGATTAGTCTTGTTCGGTGTTTTTGGTCCTCCGCAGACACCATAGATTAGTCTTGTTTGGTGTTTTTTGTCCTCCGCAGGCAGTGTAGCTTAGTCTTGTTCAGTGTTTTTGGTCCTCCGCAGACACCATAGATTAGTCTTGTTCGGTGTTTTTGGTCCTCCACAGACACCATAGATTAGTCTTGTTCGGTGTTTTTGGTCCTCCGCAGACACCATAGATTAGTCTTGTTAGGTGTTTTTGGTCCTCCGCAGACAGTTTAGATTAGTTTTGTTCGGTGTTTTTGGTCCTCCGCAGACACCTTAGATTAGTCTTGTTCGGTGTTTTTGGTCCTCCGCAGACACCATAGATTAGTCTTCGGTGTTTTTGATCCTCCGCAGACAGTGTAGATTAGTCTTGTTCGGTGTTTTTGGTCCTCTGCAGACACCATAGATTAGTCTTGTTAGGTGTTTTTGGTCCTCCGCAGACAGCATAGATTAGTCTTGTTCGGTGTTTTTGGTCCTCCGCAGACAGTGTAGATTAGTCTTGTTCGGTGTTTTTGGTCCTCCGCAGACAGTGTACATTAGTCTTGTTCGGTGTTTTTAGTCCTCCGCAGACAGTGTAGATATGTTGTGTTCGGTGTATTTGGTCCTCCGCAGACAGTGTAGATTAGTCTTGTTCGGTGTTCTTGGTCCTCCGCAGGCAGTGTAGATTAGTCTTGTTCGGTGTTATTGGTCCTCCGCAGACACCGTAGTTTAGTCTTGTTCGGTGTTTTTGGTCCTCTGCAGACAGTGTAGATACGTTGTGTTCGGTGTATTTGGTCCTCCGCAGACAGTGTAGATTAGTCTTGTTCGGTGTTTTTGGTCCTCCACAGACACCATAGATCACTCTTGTTCGGTGTTTTTGGTCCTCTGCAGACACCATAGATTAGTCTTGTTCGGTGTTTTTGATCCTCCGCAGACACCATAGATTAGTCTTGTTCGGTGTTTTTGGTCCTTTGCAGACAGTTTAGATTAGTTTTGTTCGGTGTTTTTGGTCCTCCGCAGACACCTTAGATTAGTCTTGTTCGGTGTTTTTGGTCCTCCGCAGACACCATAGATTAGTCTTCGGTGTTTTTGATCCTCCGCAGACAGTGTAGATTAGTCTTGTTCGGTGTTTTTGGTCCTCTGCAGACACCATAGATTAGTCTTGTTAGGTGTTTTTGGTCCTCCGCAGACAGCATAGATTAGTCTTGTTCGGTGTTTTTGGTCCTCCGCAGACAGTGTAGATTAGTCTTGTTCGGTGTTTTTGGTCCTCCACAGACACCATAGATCACTCTTGTTCGGTGTTTTTGGTCCTCTGCAGACACCATAGATTAGTCTTGTTCGGTGTTTTTGGTCGTCTGCAGACACCATAGATTAGTCTTGTTCGGTGTTTTTGGTCCTTTGCAGACAGTGTAGATTAGCCTTGTTCGGTGTTTTTGGTCCTCCGCAGACAGTGTAGATTAGTCTGGTTCGGTGTTTTTGGTCCTCTGCAGACACCATAGATTAGTCTTGTTCGCTGTTTTTGGTCCTCCGCAGACAGTATAGATTAGTCTTGTTCGGTGTTTTTGGTCCTCCGCAGACAGTGTAGATTAGTCTTGTTCGGTGTTTTTGGTCCTCCGCAGACAGTGTAGATTAGTCTTGTTCGGTGTTTTCGGTCCTCCGCAGACACCATAGATTAGTCTTGTTCGGTTTTTTTTGGTCCTCCACAGACACCATAGATTAGTCTTGTTCGGTGTTTTTGGTCCTCTGCAGACACCATAGATTAGTCTTGTTCGGTGTTTTTGGTCCTCCGCAGACACCATAGATTAGTCTTGTTTGGTGTTTTTGGTCCTCCGCAGACAGTGTAGATTAGTTGTGTTCGGTGTTTTTCGTCCTCCGCAGACACCATAAATTAGTCTTGTTAGGTGTTTTTGGTCCTCTGCAGACAGTGTAGATTAGTTTTGTTCGGTGTTTTTGGTCCTCCGCAGACAGTGTAGATTAGTCTTGCTCAGTGTTTTTGGTCCTCCGCAGACACCTTAGATTAGTCTTGTTCGGTGTTTTTGGTCCTCCGCAGACACCATAGATTAGTCTTGTTCGGTGTTTTTGATACTCCGCAGACAGTGTAGATTAGTCTTGTTCGGTGTTTTTGGTCCTCTGCAGACACCATAGATTAGTCTTGTTCGGTGTTTTTGGTCCTCCGCAAACAGTGTAGATTAGTCTTGTTTGGTGCTTTTGGTCCCCTGCATACAGTGTAGATTAGTCTTGTTCGGTGTTTTCGGTCCTCCGCAGACACCATAGATTAGTCTTGTTCGGTGTTTTTGGTCCTCTACAGACAGTGTAGATTAGACTTGTTCGGTGTTTTGGTCCTCCGCAGACACCATAGATTAGTCTTGTCCGGTGTTTTTGGTCCTCCGCAGACAGTGTAGATTAGTTGTGTTCGGTGTTTTTGGTCCTCCGCAGACACCATAGATTAGTCTTGTTCGGTGTTTTTGGTCCTCCGCAGACAGTGTAGATTAGTTGTGTTCGGTGTTTTTGGTCCTCCGCAGACACCATAGATTAGTCTTGTTCGGTGTTTTTGATCCTCCACAGACACCATAGATTAGTCTTGTTCGGTGTTTTTTGGTCCTCTGCAGACACCATAGATTAGTCTTGTTCGGTGTTTTTGGTCCTCCGCAGACACCATAGATTAGTCTTGTTTGGTGTTTTTTGTCCTCCGCAGGCAGTGTAGCTTAGTCTTGTTCAGTGTTTTTGGTCCTCCGCAGACACCATAGATTAGTCTTGTTCGGTGTTTTTGGTCCTCCACAGACACCATAGATTAGTCTTGTTCGGTGTTTTTGGTCCTCCGCAGACACCATAGATTAGTCTTGTTAGGTGTTTTTGGTCCTCCGCAGACAGTTTAGATTAGTTTTGTTCGGTGTTTTTGGTCCTCCGCAGACACCTTAGATTAGTCTTGTTCGGTGTTTTTGGTCCTCCGCAGACACCATAGATTAGTCTTCGGTGTTTTTGATCCTCCGCAGACAGTGTAGATTAGTCTTGTTCGGTGTTTTTGGTCCTCTGCAGACACCATAGATTAGTCTTGTTAGGTGTTTTTGGTCCTCCGCAGACAGCATAGATTAGTCTTGTTCGGTGTTTTTGGTCCTCCGCAGACAGTGTAGATTAGTCTTGTTCGGTGTTTTTGGTCCTCCGCAGACAGTGTACATTAGTCTTGTTCGGTGTTTTTAGTCCTCCGCAGACAGTGTAGATATGTTGTGTTCGGTGTATTTGGTCCTCCGCAGACAGTGTAGATTAGTCTTGTTCGGTGTTCTTGGTCCTCCGCAGGCAGTGTAGATTAGTCTTGTTCGGTGTTATTGGTCCTCCGCAGACACCGTAGTTTAGTCTTGTTCGGTGTTTTTGGTCCTCTGCAGACAGTGTAGATACGTTGTGTTCGGTGTATTTGGTCCTCCGCAGACAGTGTAGATTAGTCTTGTTCGGTGTTTTTGGTCCTCCACAGACACCATAGATCACTCTTGTTCGGTGTTTTTGGTCCTCTGCAGACACCATAGATTAGTCTTGTTCGGTGTTTTTGATCCTCCGCAGACACCATAGATTAGTCTTGTTCGGTGTTTTTGGTCCTTTGCAGACAGTTTAGATTAGTTTTGTTCGGTGTTTTTGGTCCTCCGCAGACACCTTAGATCACTCTTGTTCGGTGTTTTTGGTCCTCTGCAGACACCATAGATTAGTCTTGTTCGGTGTTTTTGATCCTCCGCAGACACCATAGATTAGTCTTGTTCGGTGTTTTTGGTCCTTTGCAGACAGTTTAGATTAGTTTTGTTCGGTGTTTTTGGTCCTCCGCAGACACCTTAGATTAGTCTTGTTCGGTGTTTTTGGTCCTCCGCAGACACCATAGATTAGTCTTCGGTGTTTTTGATCCTCCGCAGACAGTGTAGATTAGTCTTGTTCGGTGTTTTTGGTCCTCTGCAGACACCATAGATTAGTCTTGTTCGGTGTTTTTGGTCCTCCGCAGACAGTGTACATTAGTCTTGTTCGGTGTTTTTGGTCCTCCGCAGACAGTGTAGATACGTTGTGTTCGGTGTATTTGGTCCTCCGCAGACACCATAGATTAGTCTTGTTCGGTGTTCTTGGTCCTCCGCAGGCAGTGTAGATTAGTCTTGTTCGGTGTTATTGGTCCTCCGCAGACACCGTAGTTTAGTCTTGTTCGGTGTTTTTGGTCCTCTGCAGACAGTGTAGATTAGTTGTGTTCGGTGTATTTGGTCCTCCGCAGACAGTGTAGATTAGTCTTGTTCGGTGTTTTTGGTCCTCCGCAGACACCATAGATTAGTCTTGTTCGGTGTTTTTGGTCCTCCACAGACACCATAGATCACTCTTGTTCGGTGTTTTTGGTCCTCTGCAGACACCATAGATTAGTCTTGTTCGGTGTTTTTGGTCGTCTGCAGACACCATAGATTAGTCTTGTTCGGTGTTTTTGGTCCTTTGCAGACAGTGTAGATTAGCCTTGTTCGGTGTTTTTGGTCCTCCGCAGACAGTGTAGATTAGTCTGGTTCGGTGTTTTTGGTCCTCTGCAGACACCATAGATTAGTCTTGTTCGCTGTTTTTGGTCCTCCGCAGACAGTGTAGATTAGTCTTGTTCGGTGTTTTTGGTCCTCCGCAGACGGTGTAGATTAGTCTTGTTCGGTGTTTTTGGTCCTCCGCAGACAGTGTAGATTAGTCTTGTTCGGTGTTTTCGGTCCTCCGCAGACACCATAGATTAGTGTTGTTCGGTGTTTTTGGTCCTCTGCAGACAGTGTAGATTAGACTTGTTCGGTGTTTTTGGTCTTCCGCAGACACCATAGATTAGTCTTGTTCGGTGTTTTTGGTCCTCCGCAGACAGTGTAGATTAGTTGTGTTCGGTGTTTTTGGTCCTCCGCAGACAGTGTAGATTAGTCTTGTTCGGTGTTTTTGGTCCTCCGCAGACAGTGTAGATTAGTTGTGTTCTGTGTTTTTGGTCCTCCGCAGACACCATAGATTAGTCTTGTTCGGTGTTTTTGGTCCTCCACAGACACCATAGATTAGTCTTGTTCGGTGTTTTTGGTCCTCTGCAGACACCATAGATTAGTCTTGTTCGGTGTTTTTGGTCCTCCGCAGACACCATAGATTAGTCTTGTTTGGTGTTTTTGGTCCTCCGCAGACAGTGTAGATTAGTTGTGTTCGGTGTTTTTGGTCCTCCGCAGACACCATAAATTAGTCTTGTTAGGTGTTTTTGGTCCTCTGCAGACAGTGTAGATTAGTTTTGTTCGGTGTTTTTGGTCCTCCGCAGACAGTGTAGATTAGTCTTGCTCAGTGTTTTTGGTCCTCCGCAGACACCTTAGATTAGTCTTGTTCGGTGTTTTTGGTCCTCCGCAGACACCATAGATTAGTCTTGTTCGGTGTTTTTGATCCTCCGCAGACAGTGTAGATTAGTCTTGTTCGGTGTTTTTGGTCCTCTGCAGACACCATAGATTAGTCTTGTTCGGTGTTTTTGGTCCTCCGCAGACAGTGTACATTAGTCTTGTTCAGTGTTTTTGGTCCTCCGCAGACACCATAGATTAGTCTTGTTCGGTGTTTTTGGTCCTCCACAGACACCATAGATTAGTCTTGTTCGGTGTTTTTGGTCCTCCGCAGACACCATAGATTAGTCTTGTCAGGTGTTTTTGGTCCTCCGCAGACAGTTTAGATTAGTTTTGTTCGGTGTTTTTGATCCTCCGCAGACAGTGTAGATTAGTCTTGTTCGGTGTTTTTGGTCCTCTGCAGACACCATAGATTAGTCTTGTTAGGTGTTTTTGGTCCTCCGCAGACAGCATAGATTAGTCTTGTTCGGTGTTTTTGGTCCTCCGCAGACAGTGTAGATTAGTCTTGTTCGGTGTTTTTGGTCCTCCGCAGACAGTGTAGATTAGTCTTGTTCGGTGTTCTTGTTCCTCCGCAGGCAGTGTAGATTAGTCTTGTTCGGTGTTATTGGTCCTCCGCAGAAACCGTAGATTAGTCTTGTTCGGTGTTTTTGGTCCTCTGCAGACACCATAGATTAGTCTTGTTAGGTGTTTTTGGTCCTCCGCAGACAGCATAGATTAGTCTTGTTCGGTGTTTTTGGTCCTCCGCAGACAGTGTAGATTAGTCTTGTTCGGTGTTTTTGGTCCTCCGCAGACAGTGTACATTAGTCTTGTTCGGTGTTTTTGGTCCTCCGCAGACAGTGTAGATACGTTGTGTTCGGTGTATTTGGTCCTCCGCAGACAGTGTAGATTAGTCTTGTTCGGTGTTCTTGGTCCTCCGCAGGCAGTGTAGATTAGTCTTGTTCGGTGTTATTGGTCCTCCGCAGACACCGTAGTTTAGTCTTGTTCGGTGTTTTTGGTCCTCTGCAGACAGTGTAGATACGTTGTGTTCGGTGTATTTGGTCCTCCGCAGACAGTGTAGATTAGTCTTGTTCGGTGTTTTTGGTCCTCCGCAGACACCATAGATTAGTCTTGTTCGGTGTTTTTGGTCCTCCGCAGACACCATAGATTAGTCTTGTTCGGTGCTTTTGGTCCTCTGCAGACAGCATAGATTAGTCTTGTTCGGTGTTTTTGGTCCTCCGCAGACAGTGTAGATACGTTGTGTTCGGTGTATTTGGTCCTCCGCAGACAGTGTAGATTAGTCTTTTTCGGTGTTTTTGGTCCTCCGCAGTCACCATAGATTAGTCTTGTTCGGTGTTTTTGGTCCTCTGCAGACACCATAGATTAGCCTTGTTCGGTGTTTTTGGTCCTCCGCAGACACCATAGATTAGCCTTGTTCGGTGTTTTTGGTCCTCCGCAAACAGCATAGATCACTCTTGTTCAGTGTTTTTGGTCCTCTGCAGACACCATAGATTAGTCTTGTTCGGTGTTTTTGGTCGTCTGCAGACACCATAGATTAGTCTGGTTCGGTGTTTTTGGTCCTCCGCAGACAGTGTAGATTAGTCTTGTTCGGTGTTTTTGGTCCTCCGCAGACAGTGTAGATTAGTCTTGTTCGGTGTTTTCGGTCCTCCGCAGACACCATAGATTAGTGCTGTTCGGTGTTTTTGGTCCTCTGCAGACAGTGTAGATTAGACTTGTTCGGTGTTTTTGGTCTTCCGCAGACACCATAGATTAGTCTTGTTCGGTGTTTTTGGTCCTCCGCAGACAGTGTAGATTAGTTGTGTTCGGTGTTTTTGGTCCTCCGCAGACACCATAGATTAGTCTTGTTCGGTGTTTTTGGTCCTCCGCAGACAGTGTAGATTAGTTGTGTTCTGTGTTTTTGGTCCTCCGCAGACACCATAGATTAGTCTTGTTCGGTGTTTTTGGTCCTCCACAGACACCATAGATTAGTCTTGTTCGGTGTTTTTGGTCCTCTGCAGACCCCATAGATTAGTCTTGTTCGGTGTTTTTGGTCCTCCGCAGACACCATAGATTAGTCTTGTTTGGTGTTTTTGGTCCTCCGCAGACAGTGTAGATTAGTTGTGTTCGGTGTTTTTGGTCCTCCGCAGACACCATAAATTAGTCTTGTTAGGTGTTTTTGGTCCTCTGCAGGCAGTGTAGATTAGTTTTGTTCGGTGTTTTTGGTCCTCCGCAGACAGTGTAGATTAGTCTTGCTCAGTGTTTTTGGTCCTCCGCAGACACCTTAGATTAGTCTTGTTCGGTGTTTTTGGTCCTCCGCAGACACCATAGATTAGTCTTGTTCGGTGTTTTTGATCCTCCGCAGACAGTGTAGATTAATCTTGTTCGGTGTTTTTGGTCCTCTGCAGACACCATAGATTAGTCTTGTTCGGTGTTTTTGGTCCTCCACAGACACCATAGATTAGTCTTGTTCGGTGTTTTTGATCCTCCGCAGACAGTGTAGATTAGTCTTGTTCGGTGTTTTTGGTCCTCTGCAGACACCATAGATTAGTCTTGTTCGGTGTTTTTGGTCCTCCGCAGACAGTGTACATTAGTCTTGTTCAGTGTTTTTGGTCCTCCGCAGACACCATAGATTAGTCTTGTTCGGTGTTTTTGGTCCTCCACAGACACCATAGATTAGTCTTGTTCGGTGTTTTTGGTCCTCCGCAGACACCATAGATTAGTCTTGTTAGGTGTTTTTTGTCCTCCGCAGACAGTTTAGATTAGTTTTGTTCGGTGTTTTTGGTCCTCCGCAGACACCTTAGATTAGTCTTGTTCAGTGTTTTTGGTCCTCCGCAGACACCATAGATTAGTCTTCGGTGTTTTTGATCCTCCGCAGACAGTGTAGATTAGTCTTGTTCGGTGTTTTTGGTCCTCTGCAGACACCATAGATTAGTCTTGTTAGGTGTTTTTGGTCCTCCGCAGACAGCATAGATTAGTCTTGTTCGGTGTTTTTGGTCCTCCGCAGACAGTGTAGATTAGTCTTGTTCGGTGTTTTTGGTCCTCCGCAGACAGTGTAGATTAGTCTTGTTCGGTGTTCTTGGTCCTCCGCAGGCAGTGTAGATTAGTCTTGTTCGGTGTTATTGGTCCTCCGCAGAAACCGTAGATTAGTCTTGTTATGTGTTTTTGGTCCTCTGCAGACAACATAGATTAGTCTTGTTCGGTGTTTTTGGTCCTCCGCAGACACCATAGATTAGTCTTGTTCGGTGTTTTTGGTCCTCCGCAGACACCATAGATTAGTCTTGTTCGGTGCTTTTGGTCCTCTGCAGACAGCATAGATTAGTCTTGTTCAGTGTTTTTGGTCCTCCGCAGACAGTGTAGATACGTTGTGTTCGGTGTATTTGGTCCTCCGCAGACAGTGTAGATTAGTCTTGTTCGGTGTTTTTGGTCCTCCGCAGTCACCATAGATTAGTCTTGTTCGGTGTTTTTGGTCCTCTGCAGACACCATAGATTAGCCTTGTTCGGTGTATTTGGTCCTCCGCAGACAGTGTAGATTAGTCTTGTTCGGTGTTTTTGGTCCTCCGCAAACAGCATAGATCACTCTTGTTCAGTGTTTTTGGTCCTCTGCAGACACCATAGATTAGTCTTGTTCGGTGTTTTTGGTCGTCTGCAGACACCATAGATTAGTCTTGTTCGGTGTTTTTGGTCCTTTGCAGACAGTGTAGATTAGCCTTGTTCGGTGTTTTTGGTCCTCCGCAGACAGTGTAGATTAGTCTGGTTCGCTGTTTTTGGTCCTCCGCAGACAGTGTAGATTAGTCTTGTTCGGTGTTTTCGGTCCTCCGCAGACACCATAGATTAGTGCTGTTCGGTGTTTTTGGTCCTCTGCAGACAGTGTAGATTAGACTTGTTCGGTGTTTTTGGTCTTCCGCAGACACCATAGATTAGTCTTGTTCGGTGTTTTTGGTCCTCCGCAGACAGTGTAGATTAGTTGTGTTCGGTGTTTTTGGTCCTCCGCAGACACCATAGATTAGTCTTGTTCGGTGTTTTTGGTCCTCCGCAGACAGTGTAGATTAGTTGTGTTCTGTGTTTTTGGTCCTCCGCAGACACCATAGATTAGTCTTGTTCGGTGTTTTTGGTCCTCCACAGACACCATAGATTAGTCTTGTTCGGTGTTTTTGGTCCTCTGCAGACCCCATAGATTAGTCTTGTTCGGTGTTTTTGGTCCTCCGCAGACACCATAGATTAGTCTTGTTTGGTGTTTTTGGTCCTCCGCAGACAGTGTAGATTAGTTGTGTTCGGTGTTTTTGGTCCTCCGCAGACACCATAAATTAGTCTTGTTAGGTGTTTTTGGTCCTCTGCAGGCAGTGTAGATTAGTTTTGTTCGGTGTTTTTGGTCCTCCGCAGACAGTGTAGATTAGTCTTGCTCAGTGTTTTTGGTCCTCCGCAGACACCTTAGATTAGTCTTGTTCGGTGTTTTTGGTCCTCCGCAGACACCATAGATTAGTCTTGTTCGGTGTTTTTGATCCTCCGCAGACAGTGTAGATTAATCTTGTTCGGTGTTTTTGGTCCTCTGCAGACACCATAGATTAGTCTTGTTCGGTGTTTTTGGTCCTCCACAGACACCATAGATTAGTCTTGTTCGGTGTTTTTGATCCTCCGCAGACAGTGTAGATTAGTCTTGTTCGGTGTTTTTGGTCCTCTGCAGACACCATAGATTAGTCTTGTTCGGTGTTTTTGGTCCTCCGCAGACAGTGTACATTAGTCTTGTTCAGTGTTTTTGGTCCTCCGCAGACACCATAGATTAGTCTTGTTCGGTGTTTTTGGTCCTCCACAGACACCATAGATTAGTCTTGTTCGGTGTTTTTGGTCCTCCGCAGACACCATAGATTAGTCTTGTTAGGTGTTTTTTGTCCTCCGCAGACAGTTTAGATTAGTTTTGTTCGGTGTTTTTGGTCCTCCGCAGACACCTTAGATTAGTCTTGTTCGGTGTTTTTGGTCCTCCGCAGACACCATAGATTAGTCTTCGGTGTTTTTGATCCTCCGCAGACAGTGTAGATTAGTCTTGTTCGGTGTTTTTGGTCCTCTGCAGACACCATAGATTAGTCTTGTTAGGTGTTTTTGGTCCTCCGCAGACAGCATAGATTAGTCTTGTTCGGTGTTTTTGGTCCTCCGCAGACAGTGTAGATTAGTCTTGTTCGGTGTTTTTGGTCCTCCGCAGACAGTGTAGATTAGTCTTGTTCGGTGTTCTTGGTCCTCCGCAGGCAGTGTAGATTAGTCTTGTTCGGTGTTATTGGTCCTCCGCAGAAACCGTAGATTAGTCTTGTTCGGTGTTTTTGGTCCTCCGCAGACACCATAGATTAGTCTTGTTCGGTGTTTTTGGTCCTCCGCAGACACCATAAATTAGTCTTGTTAGGTGTTTTTGGTCCTCTGCAGGCAGTGTAGATTAGTTTTGTTCGGTGTTTTTGGTCCTCCGCAGACAGTGTAGATTAGTCTTGCTCAGTGTTTTTGGTCCTCCGCAGACACCTTAGATTAGTCTTGTTCGGTGTTTTTGGTCCTCCGCAGACACCATAGATTAGTCTTGTTCGGTGTTTTTGATCCTCCGCAGACAGTGTAGATTAATCTTGTTCGGTGTTTTTGGTCCTCTGCAGACACCATAGATTAGTCTTGTTCGGTGTTTTTGGTCCTCCACAGACACCATAGATTAGTCTTGTTCGGTGTTTTTGATCCTCCGCAGACAGTGTAGATTAGTCTTGTTCGGTGTTTTTGGTCCTCTGCAGACACCATAGATTAGTCTTGTTCGGTGTTTTTGGTCCTCCGCAGACAGTGTACATTAGTCTTGTTCAGTGTTTTTGGTCCTCCGCAGACACCATAGATTAGTCTTGTTCGGTGTTTTTGGTCCTCCACAGACACCATAGATTAGTCTTGTTCGGTGTTTTTGGTCCTCCGCAGACACCATAGATTAGTCTTGTTAGGTGTTTTTTGTCCTCCGCAGACAGTTTAGATTAGTTTTGTTCGGTGTTTTTGGTCCTCCGCAGACACCTTAGATTAGTCTTGTTCGGTGTTTTTGGTCCTCCGCAGACACCATAGATTAGTCTTCGGTGTTTTTGATCCTCCGCAGACAGTGTAGATTAGTCTTGTTCGGTGTTTTTGGTCCTCTGCAGACACCATAGATTAGTCTTGTTAGGTGTTTTTGGTCCTCCGCAGACAGCATAGATTAGTCTTGTTCGGTGTTTTTGGTCCTCCGCAGACAGTGTAGATTAGTCTTGTTCGGTGTTTTTGGTCCTCCGCAGACAGTGTAGATTAGTCTTGTTCGGTGTTCTTGGTCCTCCGCAGGCAGTGTAGATTAGTCTTGTTCGGTGTTATTGGTCCTCCGCAGAAACCGTAGATTAGTCTTGTTATGTGTTTTTGGTCCTCTGCAGACAACATAGATTAGTCTTGTTCGGTGTTTTTGGTCCTCCGCAGACACCATAGATTAGTCTTGTTCGGTGTTTTTGGTCCTCCGCAGACAGTGTACATTAGTCTTGTTCAGTGTTTTTGATCCTCCGCAGACACCATAGATTAGTCTTGTTCGGTGTTTTTGGTCCTCCACAGACACCATAGATTAGTCTTGTTCGGTGTTTTTGGTCCTCCGCAGACACCATAGATTAGTCTTGTTAGGTGTTTTTTGTCCTCCGCAGACAGTTTAGATTAGTTTTGTTCGGTGTTTTTGGTCCTCCGCAGACACCTTAGATTAGTCTTGTTCGGTGTTTTTGGTCCTCCGCAGACACCATAGATTAGTCTTCGGTGTTTTTGATCCTCCGCAGACAGTGTAGATTAGTCTTGTTCGGTGTTTTTGGTCCTCTGCAGACACCATAGATTAGTCTTGTTAGGTGTTTTTGGTCCTCCGCAGACAGCATAGATTAGTCTTGTTCGGTGTTTTTGGTCCTCCGCAGACAGTGTAGATTAGTCTTGTTCGGTGTTTTTGGTCCTCCGCAGACAGTGTAGATTAGTCTTGTTCGGTGTTCTTGGTCCTCCGCAGGCAGTGTAGATTAGTCTTGTTCGGTGTTATTGGTCCTCCGCAGAAACCGTAGATTAGTCTTGTTATGTGTTTTTGGTCCTCTGCAGACAACATAGATTAGTCTTGTTCGGTGTTTTTGGTCCTCCGCAGACACCATAGATTAGTCTTGTTCGGTGTTTTTGGTCCTCCGCAGACACCATAGATTAGTCTTGTTCGGTGCTTTTGGTCCTCTGCAGACAGCATAGATTAGTCTTGTTCAGTGTTTTTGGTCCTCCGCAGACAGTGTAGATACGTTGTGTTCGGTGTATTTGGTCCTCCGCAGACAGTGTAGATTAGTCTTGTTCGGTGTTTTTGGTCCTCCGCAGTCACCATAGATTAGTCTTGTTCGGTGTTTTTGGTCCTCTGCAGACACCATAGATTAGCCTTGTTCGGTGTATTTGGTCCTCCGCAGACAGTGTAGATTAGTCTTGTTCGGTGTTTTTGGTCCTCCGCAGACAGTGTAGATTAGTCTTGTTCGGTGTTCTTGTTCCTCCGCAGGCAGTGTAGATTAGTCTTGTTCGGTGTTATTGGTCCTCCGCAGAAACCGTAGATTAGTCTTGTTCGGTGTTTTTGGTCCTCTGCAGACACCATAGATTAGTCTTGTTAGGTGTTTTTGGTCCTCCGCAGACAGCATAGATTAGTCTTGTTCGGTGTTTTTGGTCCTCCGCAGACAGTGTAGATTAGTCTTGTTCGGTGTTTTTGGTCCTCTGCAGACACCATAGATTAGCCTTGTTCGGTGTATTTGGTCCTCCGCAGACAGTGTAGATTAGTCTTGTTCGGTGTATTTGGTCCTCCGCAGACAGTGTAGATTAGTCTTGTTCGGTGTTCTTGGTCCTCCGCAGGCAGTGTAGATTAGTCTTGTTCGGTGTTATTGGTCCTCCGCAGACACCGTAGTTTAGTCTTGTTCGGTGTTTTTGGTCCTCTGCAGACAGTGTAGATACGTTGTGTTCGGTGTATTTGGTCCTCCGCAGACAGTGTAGATTAGTCTTGTTCGGTGTTTTTGGTCCTCCGCAGACACCATAGATTAGTCTTGTTCGGTGTTTTTGGTCCTCCGCAGACACCATAGATTAGTCTTGTTCGGTGCTTTTGGTCCTCTGCAGACAGCATAGATTAGTCTTGTTCGGTGTTTTTGGTCCTCCGCAGACAGTGTAGATACGTTGTGTTCGGTGTATTTGGTCCTCCGCAGACAGTGTAGATTAGTCTTTTTCGGTGTTTTTGGTCCTCCGCAGTCACCATAGATTAGTCTTGTTCGGTGTTTTTGGTCCTCTGCAGACACCATAGATTAGCCTTGTTCGGTGTTTTTGGTCCTCCGCAGACACCATAGATTAGCCTTGTTCGGTGTTTTTGGTCCTCCGCAAACAGCATAGATCACTCTTGTTCAGTGTTTTTGGTCCTCTGCAGACACCATAGATTAGTCTTGTTCGGTGTTTTTGGTCGTCTGCAGACACCATAGATTAGTCTGGTTCGGTGTTTTTGGTCCTCCGCAGACAGTGTAGATTAGTCTTGTTCGGTGTTTTTGGTCCTCCGCAGACAGTGTAGATTAGTCTTGTTCGGTGTTTTCGGTCCTCCGCAGACACCATAGATTAGTGCTGTTCGGTGTTTTTGGTCCTCTGCAGACAGTGTAGATTAGACTTGTTCGGTGTTTTTGGTCTTCCGCAGACACCATAGATTAGTCTTGTTCGGTGTTTTTGGTCCTCCGCAGACAGTGTAGATTAGTTGTGTTCGGTGTTTTTGGTCCTCCGCAGACACCATAGATTAGTCTTGTTCGGTGTTTTTGGTCCTCCGCAGACAGTGTAGATTAGTTGTGTTCTGTGTTTTTGGTCCTCCGCAGACACCATAGATTAGTCTTGTTCGGTGTTTTTGGTCCTCCACAGACACCATAGATTAGTCTTGTTCGGTGTTTTTGGTCCTCTGCAGACCCCATAGATTAGTCTTGTTCGGTGTTTTTGGTCCTCCGCAGACACCATAGATTAGTCTTGTTTGGTGTTTTTGGTCCTCCGCAGACAGTGTAGATTAGTTGTGTTCGGTGTTTTTGGTCCTCCGCAGACACCATAAATTAGTCTTGTTAGGTGTTTTTGGTCCTCTGCAGGCAGTGTAGATTAGTTTTGTTCGGTGTTTTTGGTCCTCCGCAGACAGTGTAGATTAGTCTTGCTCAGTGTTTTTGGTCCTCCGCAGACACCTTAGATTAGTCTTGTTCGGTGTTTTTGGTCCTCCGCAGACACCATAGATTAGTCTTGTTCGGTGTTTTTGATCCTCCGCAGACAGTGTAGATTAATCTTGTTCGGTGTTTTTGGTCCTCTGCAGACACCATAGATTAGTCTTGTTCGGTGTTTTTGGTCCTCCACAGACACCATAGATTAGTCTTGTTCGGTGTTTTTGATCCTCCGCAGACAGTGTAGATTAGTCTTGTTCGGTGTTTTTGGTCCTCTGCAGACACCATAGATTAGTCTTGTTCGGTGTTTTTGGTCCTCCGCAGACAGTGTACATTAGTCTTGTTCAGTGTTTTTGGTCCTCCGCAGACACCATAGATTAGTCTTGTTCGGTGTTTTTGGTCCTCCACAGACACCATAGATTAGTCTTGTTCGGTGTTTTTGGTCCTCCGCAGACACCATAGATTAGTCTTGTTAGGTGTTTTTTGTCCTCCGCAGACAGTTTAGATTAGTTTTGTTCGGTGTTTTTGGTCCTCCGCAGACACCTTAGATTAGTCTTGTTCAGTGTTTTTGGTCCTCCGCAGACACCATAGATTAGTCTTCGGTGTTTTTGATCCTCCGCAGACAGTGTAGATTAGTCTTGTTCGGTGTTTTTGGTCCTCTGCAGACACCATAGATTAGTCTTGTTAGGTGTTTTTGGTCCTCCGCAGACAGCATAGATTAGTCTTGTTCGGTGTTTTTGGTCCTCCGCAGACAGTGTAGATTAGTCTTGTTCGGTGTTTTTGGTCCTCCGCAGACAGTGTAGATTAGTCTTGTTCGGTGTTCTTGGTCCTCCGCAGGCAGTGTAGATTAGTCTTGTTCGGTGTTATTGGTCCTCCGCAGAAACCGTAGATTAGTCTTGTTATGTGTTTTTGGTCCTCTGCAGACAACATAGATTAGTCTTGTTCGGTGTTTTTGGTCCTCCGCAGACACCATAGATTAGTCTTGTTCGGTGTTTTTGGTCCTCCGCAGACACCATAGATTAGTCTTGTTCGGTGCTTTTGGTCCTCTGCAGACAGCATAGATTAGTCTTGTTCAGTGTTTTTGGTCCTCCGCAGACAGTGTAGATACGTTGTGTTCGGTGTATTTGGTCCTCCGCAGACAGTGTAGATTAGTCTTGTTCGGTGTTTTTGGTCCTCCGCAGTCACCATAGATTAGTCTTGTTCGGTGTTTTTGGTCCTCTGCAGACACCATAGATTAGCCTTGTTCGGTGTATTTGGTCCTCCGCAGACAGTGTAGATTAGTCTTGTTCGGTGTTTTTGGTCCTCCGCAAACAGCATAGATCACTCTTGTTCAGTGTTTTTGGTCCTCTGCAGACACCATAGATTAGTCTTGTTCGGTGTTTTTGGTCGTCTGCAGACACCATAGATTAGTCTTGTTCGGTGTTTTTGGTCCTTTGCAGACAGTGTAGATTAGCCTTGTTCGGTGTTTTTGGTCCTCCGCAGACAGTGTAGATTAGTCTGGTTCGCTGTTTTTGGTCCTCCGCAGACAGTGTAGATTAGTCTTGTTCGGTGTTTTCGGTCCTCCGCAGACACCATAGATTAGTGCTGTTCGGTGTTTTTGGTCCTCTGCAGACAGTGTAGATTAGACTTGTTCGGTGTTTTTGGTCTTCCGCAGACACCATAGATTAGTCTTGTTCGGTGTTTTTGGTCCTCCGCAGACAGTGTAGATTAGTTGTGTTCGGTGTTTTTGGTCCTCCGCAGACACCATAGATTAGTCTTGTTCGGTGTTTTTGGTCCTCCGCAGACAGTGTAGATTAGTTGTGTTCTGTGTTTTTGGTCCTCCGCAGACACCATAGATTAGTCTTGTTCGGTGTTTTTGGTCCTCCACAGACACCATAGATTAGTCTTGTTCGGTGTTTTTGGTCCTCTGCAGACCCCATAGATTAGTCTTGTTCGGTGTTTTTGGTCCTCCGCAGACACCATAGATTAGTCTTGTTTGGTGTTTTTGGTCCTCCGCAGACAGTGTAGATTAGTTGTGTTCGGTGTTTTTGGTCCTCCGCAGACACCATAAATTAGTCTTGTTAGGTGTTTTTGGTCCTCTGCAGGCAGTGTAGATTAGTTTTGTTCGGTGTTTTTGGTCCTCCGCAGACAGTGTAGATTAGTCTTGCTCAGTGTTTTTGGTCCTCCGCAGACACCTTAGATTAGTCTTGTTCGGTGTTTTTGGTCCTCCGCAGACACCATAGATTAGTCTTGTTCGGTGTTTTTGATCCTCCGCAGACAGTGTAGATTAATCTTGTTCGGTGTTTTTGGTCCTCTGCAGACACCATAGATTAGTCTTGTTCGGTGTTTTTGGTCCTCCACAGACACCATAGATTAGTCTTGTTCGGTGTTTTTGATCCTCCGCAGACAGTGTAGATTAGTCTTGTTCGGTGTTTTTGGTCCTCTGCAGACACCATAGATTAGTCTTGTTCGGTGTTTTTGGTCCTCCGCAGACAGTGTACATTAGTCTTGTTCAGTGTTTTTGGTCCTCCGCAGACACCATAGATTAGTCTTGTTCGGTGTTTTTGGTCCTCCACAGACACCATAGATTAGTCTTGTTCGGTGTTTTTGGTCCTCCGCAGACACCATAGATTAGTCTTGTTAGGTGTTTTTTGTCCTCCGCAGACAGTTTAGATTAGTTTTGTTCGGTGTTTTTGGTCCTCCGCAGACACCTTAGATTAGTCTTGTTCGGTGTTTTTGGTCCTCCGCAGACACCATAGATTAGTCTTCGGTGTTTTTGATCCTCCGCAGACAGTGTAGATTAGTCTTGTTCGGTGTTTTTGGTCCTCTGCAGACACCATAGATTAGTCTTGTTAGGTGTTTTTGGTCCTCCGCAGACAGCATAGATTAGTCTTGTTCGGTGTTTTTGGTCCTCCGCAGACAGTGTAGATTAGTCTTGTTCGGTGTTTTTGGTCCTCCGCAGACAGTGTAGATTAGTCTTGTTCGGTGTTCTTGGTCCTCCGCAGGCAGTGTAGATTAGTCTTGTTCGGTGTTATTGGTCCTCCGCAGAAACCGTAGATTAGTCTTGTTCGGTGTTTTTGGTCCTCCGCAGACACCATAGATTAGTCTTGTTCGGTGTTTTTGGTCCTCCGCAGACACCATAAATTAGTCTTGTTAGGTGTTTTTGGTCCTCTGCAGGCAGTGTAGATTAGTTTTGTTCGGTGTTTTTGGTCCTCCGCAGACAGTGTAGATTAGTCTTGCTCAGTGTTTTTGG